>NC_134012.1:75196020-75498020 GCF_047716275.1 Strix uralensis
TTCTGGTCGCGGTCCTGCCTCTTCAACTCGTCTGCCACGACCACCTCGTGCTCCTCTTGATCCACGGCCAGGGCGAGAAAGACTCCCAAAATTAATATCCAGCTGAGATGTTATGTCATTCACTGGTCTTCGAAAGACATGAGAGTCATCTTCAAAGTATTTCTGCAACTAAAAAGAAGATCTGATTAAAGCCAACAGCTTCCACATACAGCCTTCTCCCCTCCCTGATACATATACACATGCACACTTGTATTACAGACTAAGAAGCAGATAAATGAAGATGACATCCAGAATAAGAGACAGGCCTTAACTTGCACAGGGTTTTAACAGAGGTGAGGCAATTGCAGCTTCCCAGATGTCTGGGATAGTTCTTTGTTGGCTCAGAGAGTCCTGGCAACAAAGTCTTCTGTACCAGCTCTGTAGCACTGAAGAGGTTTTTCAGAAATCCCACCCATGAGGTTTTCTAAGAGACCAGAGAATAAGGCTTAAGCTACTTACTCCTGTAATTATCTTCAAGTAATGGTTAAAAGGCCATAGTAAAGCACAGTATTTGACCACTAATCGATCTATCAGTCTATTTGTCTGCAGCTAGGAGATTACTGTTGTTTTAACTCTGTGTATTCCTATTTCCCATCATAATTTTAATGTGCGCTGTAGTAATGATAACATATATATAAACTCACCCCATGGAGTGATGAATCACTTATTTTATTCAATGTCTAACACAGGGATTTGACTTGTCCATGTCACACAGTTCCTGTACATCCTATTTTATGTTCATTTTGACAAGGCCCCTTGATACTGCCAGCCAAGAAACTTCACAGGCAAAGAGAACAGAAACCACCATGTACTGTTCACACACTTGCATACTCTCTTCAGAGCTTGTGAAAGATACTTTCCCCACCCCACCACCATCCCCCTCAGAGAAAGAAGAGGGGATAACAGCAACTGTGACCACCAAAAGGCATGCTAAAAAGGGCACAGGTCACTTCAGTATTAGTGTCTGTCCCTGGAAGAGCTCAGTCATCTAAGACAATTAAGTCTTAAAAAGCTGCAAGTTTTGATGTTAATATTACAACCAGACAAAGGATAATATGTGTATTCATATGTGCATGCAGACTTTAAGGATGAGAATTCCATCATACTAGACAACAACTATATGAACATACTTCTGTTATGCCCAGAATCTGAAATATAAGTAAGGAACTTGTCATGTAGTTGTAAGTAAGAAACCTCCCCTCTCTCCCCAATTATATCAACTAGAAAGTTGTCCCTGAAATGTCAATCCCAGTAATATCATGGAATAAAAATTGGGGAAAAGGAGGCAAAAAAAGCACATTACTACAGAACAAGCTCTTGAGAGTTACTTCTAAGAAGCAGGACCCTAAAACTGAAAAAAAAATAAAATCCATATATTTCAAGAGCACAATGAAATCTGGGATCCAGCACAGATGAGAAATAGGACACTTAGCATCCAGACTAACAGATGACAAAACCCAAATTTAATACATACATGGAAGCGTATACTGGCAAGTAAGCTAAATTGGATTCAAAGTTAGGATAAGAATTGTTTAGTAAACCAAAGTTTCTCTAGCAGCATTACCAGAGATCTACATAGGTGGCAGCAGCAAGGACACAAGTTTTATATTGCTAAGATTGAGCCATAAAGTAGAACAACTTGATATATTAGGTGTTTGCATACAAAATAGGGGTGATGATCTGAGAGAAGAAAATGAACAGACGGTAAGTTTAAAGCAAGTTTTGGGGCACATATGTCATTACAGTAACAGAGTTTAGATACTGATTTCTAATCTGTTCAGATTATAGTAAAACTAGTAGAGAAAGAATAGAGACAGTTTCCTAACAGTGGGCATAAAGCAGAGTTTACAGAATTCCTGAGGCAATGCTTACATCATCACTATATTTTGACTTGTGAATCACCACTGCTTTGGAAGGAACAGTGGATTCTGGCTTCCGGATGTTGAATTCAGGCTTTGGTCGATTCTGTTGCTGAAGATTTTTCCACTCATCTAACGTCATTTCTTGAACTACTTCTTCCATTGGCTCTCCTTCAGCAACTCTAAAGGTTTATAGTTGTAAAGTAAAAACCATTAAAAAAACAAGCCAGGATGAACAAGAACACTAATCTCTAAAGTAAGGATACTAAACAAAACATTTGGAATGTTTCTCACCAAATTACTATCCTCAATTTCACTTATTCCCCACAGTAACTTGATGTGCAAGTTTTAAATTAATATAAGTTGGAAAATATACTTATGGCCTATTTGAACATAGTTGTATGAACAAATGCTATCTCCAGCCTCCTGTAGTAAGTTCTGGTATTTATCCAGTCTCATTGTAAGTTCAAGCACTTCAGATTCTAGACAAAACCAGGCTGTGTTTTGATCTGGCATATTTTTAACCCTACTGTTTAAAAGTGGATCAACTCCTAGCAAATACAGCCATAATAAAAAAGCATAGCAAGAAGTTTTAAAACAACCTAATTGCATGTTTTATTGACTCATACTGCAGGATGACAATATGAGATGGATTCACGGTTCAGGGCAGCTTTCAGTCAAAAAGACACGATGATCACACCATGGGATCTTCTAGGTAATTATTAACATTTCCTTTGTTAATTTCACAAGATGCTTCTTTGATTTCTTTTGTCAGATGTAGTAGCACACAAGGAAACAGTATTTATCACCTTGCAAAACCAGATTAGTCCTAGTCCAGTTTTAATTTGTCACAAAGGAGAACATATGGAGTACATCAGAGTTTGCCTTGCATATTTTTGAACTGTAAAGACAGAGTCCAAGGCTTTATGTCTGTATTCATAAGACTAGATACATAAGACAAAACTAAACACTACACTACAGGTGTACTTTTAACGATATTTGCAGAGAGCTATTCCTTACTAAGCAGCATCACATGCGGGGAGCACAACTCACTTCATCACCATAAGATCACTTCTTCCCCTGCAGAAACAAGCCAGGTACCAGGAACTACAGGAAAACTTGCAGTGATTGCTCCCAGACACTTGAAAAAACATTTATCTCTTCTTCCACACAAAACCGCTATGCATCACAATAGCAGTCAAACCTGGTTAAGTATTTCCCCAACACCGATTTTTCAAAAAAAACATTTCAGTAAGTCCCTTCTGGTGGAAGAACTATGGATTTGTTCTTCCTCACTCAATCACAGTTCCAAGTTTTCTTCTACCAAATGCTGATGATTTTTCCAATGGAAATACACAGTTGATTAGATGCAAGTTGGAAATTTATCATGGAAAGATGCAGAATCAAATGACAGTCAGTGAACTGCACATTTTGTTTTTGAAGTTGTAGAAACACCCCATCAGAACACACACATTTGCTGGGAGTGTTCTGTACATTTAGAACTAGCATATATATAGGAACTGGCCTGTTATATCTCTTCCTATATCTCTTCCTCCTTGATCATGCAGAGAAACATTCTGTTTCTTGCCAGTCAAAATTATCCAATATTTTCCTTGAAGCACCCAGTATATGACAGGTAGAAGCAGAACTGATTGGATGAATAGGATGAATACAGTTTTAAATGCGCTTCACAGAAAAATAAAAAATATGCAAGTCTTGCACCATATGCCTACCCTCTGATATGCCTTCATGCCCTGTTATTTTGAAAATTCAGCTAGATTAACCAGAAGTTAAATGTTAAAAGACTGGTAAGCAGCTTGAAGTTCCATACTAATTAAGAAGATCTGAAACTATATTAGAAGGACTGTTAAGAAAAAAAATTAATGGTAAATAAAATAAAATAAATGCTTTAAATAAAAAGGATACTGGTGAAAGATGCAGCTTCTTCTGAAAAAACAACAGATAATGTTTCATGTATAAGACCATTAAGAACCAACTGCACCCCAAACATTTTGTCATCCTCAAGAGCAAGAAGCCAGATAATTTTTGATCAATTATCTGAAGTTTCAGTTTTGGGAATAGGTGTTGGAAAAAGCAAGCACCCAGGGGAAGGAAAAAAAAAAAAAAAAAAGGAGAATGTAAACTAATAAAAAGGGGCTCTATTAAAGTGGTTTAATCTCTTCCTAAACAACTACCTCAGGACAGAATCAGTACACTGCAGATCTGAACTTTAGGAAGCCTTTTGTCCTCCTCTCCCATGAAGTTTTCACCACATTAGGGAGACACTATTTCAGTCTTGGCAAGAGCTGTAGAAGGATAACAGAACTCGTTGCAACAAGTACTTGAGAAGTAGCTGTCAATCTCTCAATCTGCAACAGTAGAACAAACATCTGAGTGGGGCTTTAAGGCCAGCTCTGTGCTGTTACCTGCAGTGTAATGTATAATACATGTACTGCATTTTCTGTGGCACAACAATTGCAAAAGAAAAAGGCAATAGCACAAGTGTTCAAGAATACTGAAGGACTGACTGACCAAGCGAGTGATTTGAAAACAAACAACCAAAACAACCACCACCAGGTAGTCCCAAGGACACGCAGAAACACTTACTTTCAGGCAAAAAGCATCAGCCACCCAAATACAGAAAGAACCACTAGCAAAGCAGAAGCTCTGAAGGAGGGACCCCAACCCCCCAAACTGTGCAAGAGTATTGGAGGTAACCCAAGACGTCAGTGGTGATAGAGTGGAACAAGGTCTCAACTGAGTAATGTTTTCTACATGAGAACAGGTAGAAAGTTCATCTGCAAGACAGATATGAGGTCTAAACTACATGATCTACATGGGAAGCCCTTAAAGAGATGCTGAGGAGAAAAGAAAGAAAGAAAAAAGACAAAAGGGGGGCAGAGAAAAAGGGGGGGCGGGGGAAAAAAATAATTTTTGGCGGGGAAAAAATAATTTTTGGCGGGGAAAAAATAATTTTTGGCGGGGAAAAATAATTTTTGGCGGGGAAAAATAATTTTTGGCGGGGAAAAATAATTTTTGGCGGGGAAAAATAATTTTTGGCGGGGAAAAATAATTTTTGGCGGGGAAAAATAATTTTTGGCGGGGAAAAATAATTTTTGGCGGGGAAAAATAATTTTTGGCGGGGAAAAATAATTTTTGGCGGGGAAAAATAATTTTTGGCGGGAAAAAATAATTTTTGGCGGGAAAAAATAATTTTTGGCGGGAAAAAATAATTTTTGGCGGGAAAAAATAATTTTTGGCGGGAAAAAATAATTTTTGGCGGGAAAAAATAATTTTTGGCGGGAAAAAATAATTTTTGGCGGGAAAAAATAATTTTTGGCGGGAAAAAATAATTTTTGGCGGGAAAAAATAATTTTTGGCGGGAAAAAATAATTTTTGGCGGGAAAAAATAATTTTTGGCGGGAAAAAATAATTTTTGGCGGGAAAAAATAATTTTTGGCGGGAAAAAATAATTTTTGGCGGGAAAAAATAATTTTTGGCGGGAAAAAATAATTTTTGGCGGGAAAAAATAATTTTTGGCGGGAAAAAATAATTTTTGGCGGGAAAAAATAATTTTTGGCGGGAAAAAATAATTTTTGGCGGGAAAAAATAATTTTTGGCGGGAAAAAATAATTTTTGGCGGGAAAAAATAATTTTTGGCGGGAAAAAATAATTTTTGGCGGGAAAAAATAATTTTTGGCGGGAAAAAATAATTTTTGGCGGGAAAAAATAATTTTTGGCGGGAAAAAATAATTTTTGGCGGAAAAAAATAATTTTTGGCGGAAAAAAATAATTTTTGGCGGAAAAAAATAATTTTTGGCGGAAAAAAATAATTTTTGGCGGAAAAAAATAATTTTTGGCGGAAAAAAATAATTTTTGGCGGAAAAAAATAATTTTTGGCGGAAAAAAATAATTTTTGGCGGAAAAAAATAATTTTTGGCGGAAAAAAATAATTTTTGGCGGAAAAAAATAATTTTTGGCGGAAAAAAATAATTTTTGGCGGAAAAAAATAATTTTTGGCGGAAAAAAATAATTTTTGGCGGAAAAAAATAATTTTTGGCGGAAAAAAATAATTTTTGGCGGAAAAAAATAATTTTTGGCGGAAAAAAATAATTTTTGGCGGAAAAAAATAATTTTTGGCGGGGAAAAATAATTTTTGGCGGGGAAAAATAATTTTTGGCGGGGAAAAATAATTTTTGGCGGGGAAAAATAATTTTTGGCGGGGAAAAATAATTTTTGGCGGGGAAAAATAATTTTTGGCGGGGAAAAATAATTTTTGGCGGGGAAAAATAATTTTTGGCGGGGAAAAATAATTTTTGGCGGGGAAAAATAATTTTTGGCGGGGAAAAATAATTTTTGGCGGGGAAAAATAATTTTTGGCGGGGAAAAATAATTTTTGGCGGGGAAAAATAATTTTTGGCGGGGAAAAATAATTTTTGGCGGGGAAAAATAATTTTTGGCGGGGAAAAATAATTTTTGGCGGGGAAAAATAATTTTTGGCGGGGAAAAATAATTTTTGGCGGGGAAAAATAATTTTTGGCGGGGAAAAATAATTTTTGGCGGGGAAAAATAATTTTTGGCGGGGAAAAATAATTTTTGGCGGGGAAAAATAATTTTTGGCGGGGAAAAATAATTTTTGGCGGGGAAAAATAATTTTTGGCGGGGAAAAATAATTTTTGGCGGGGAAAAATAATTTTTGGCGGGGAAAAATAATTTTTGGCGGGGAAAAATAATTTTTGGCGGGGAAAAATAATTTTTGGCGGGGAAAAATAATTTTTGGCGGGGAAAAATAATTTTTGGCGGGGAAAAATAATTTTTGGCGGGGAAAAATAATTTTTGGCGGGGAAAAATAATTTTTGGCGGGGAAAAATAATTTTTGGCGGGGAAAAATAATTTTTGGCGGGGAAAAATAATTTTTGGCGGGGAAAAATAATTTTTGGCGGGGAAAAATAATTTTTGGCGGGGAAAAATAATTTTTGGCGGGGAAAAATAATTTTTGGCGGGGAAAAATAATTTTTGGCGGGGAAAAATAATTTTTGGCGGGGAAAAATAATTTTTGGCGGGGAAAAATAATTTTTGGCGGGGAAAAATAATTTTTGGCGGGGAAAAATAATTTTTGGCGGGGAAAAATAATTTTTGGCGGGGAAAAATAATTTTTGGCGGGGAAAAATAATTTTTGGCGGGGAAAAATAATTTTTGGCGGGGAAAAATAATTTTTGGCGGGGAAAAATAATTTTTGGCGGGGAAAAATAATTTTTGGCGGGGAAAAATAATTTTTGGCGGGGAAAAATAATTTTTGGCGGGGAAAAATAATTTTTGGCGGGGAAAAATAATTTTTGGCGGGGAAAAATAATTTTTGGCGGGGAAAAATAATTTTTGGCGGGGAAAAATAATTTTTGGCGGGGAAAAATAATTTTTGGCGGGGAAAAATAATTTTTGGCGGGGAAAAATAATTTTTGGCGGGGAAAAATAATTTTTGGCGGGGAAAAATAATTTTTGGCGGGGAAAAATAATTTTTGGCGGGGAAAAATAATTTTTGGCGGGGAAAAATAATTTTTGGCGGGGAAAAATAATTTTTGGCGGGGAAAAATAATTTTTGGCGGGGAAAAATAATTTTTGGCGGGGAAAAATAATTTTTGGCGGGGAAAAATAATTTTTGGCGGGGAAAAATAATTTTTGGCGGGGAAAAATAATTTTTGGCGGGGAAAAATAATTTTTGGCGGGGAAAAATAATTTTTGGCGGGGAAAAATAATTTTTGGCGGGGAAAAATAATTTTTGGCGGGGAAAAATAATTTTTGGCGGGGAAAAATAATTTTTGGCGGGGAAAAATAATTTTTGGCGGGGAAAAATAATTTTTGGCGGGGAAAAATAATTTTTGGCGGGGAAAAATAATTTTTGGCGGGGAAAAATAATTTTTGGCGGGAAAAAATAATTTTTTGGCGGGAAAAAATAATTTTTTGGCGGGAAAAAATAATTTTTGGCGGGAAAAAATAATTTTTGGCGGGAAAAAATAATTTTTGGCGGGGAAAAATAATTTTTGGCGGGAAAAAATAATTTTTGGCGGGAAAAAATAATTTTTGGCGGGAAAAAATAATTTTTGGCGGGAAAAAATAATTTTTGGCGGGAAAAAATAATTATTTTTTGTTTTGGGGGGGGGGTGTTGATGTGGAAGCGGGGGGGCTGGAGAAAGGGCAGGGGGGGAAAGGGCAGGGGCAAAAAGGAAAGGGCGGATGTACCGGGTCTGGCTGAGCTGGAATTGGTTTTCCCCTATAGCAGCCCTCATGGTGCTGTGTTTTATGTTGGGAGCTGCAGGGTGTTGATAGCACACTGGTGTTGTGGCTACTGCTGAGTGGTGCTTACACAGCACCAAGGCTCTTTCCGACATTTTCCCCCCCACAGTGGGACGGGGTGGGCAAGATCTTGGGAGGGGACACAACCAGGACAGCTGACCCGAACTGACCAAAGGGATATTCCAGACCATATGACGTCTGCTCAGTATAAAGCTGGGAGAAAGGAGGAAGGGGGTGGGGTCACCCTTGGTCCTCCGAGGCAACCACTACACGTATTGGAGCCCTGCTTCCTGAGAAGGCCCGACATGGCCTGTTCATGGGAAGTAGAGAAGAAATCTGTTTTCTATTTTTGCTTTCGCGCGCGGACCTTTGCTTCACTTTGCTTTTAAACTTTTGCTTTAAAACTGCTTTTGTTTTACCCACAAAGGTTGTGGGGGTTTTTTTCCCCCGTATCTTATTTTCTTTCCCCTCTTTGCCCTGTTGAGAAAAAAAGGGGACAGTGGGGGAAGTGATAGAGCGACTTGGTGGGTACCTGGCATTTAGCCAAGGTCAAACCACCACAGCAGAATAAAAAGAAAGGGGAGGAAAAAAAAAGAAAAGAAAACTTTGCATATCCATGATGCTGAGGAGAGACACTCGGAAGAAAATAATAAAAACACACACAGTAGTTTGTTTTCAAAGTATTGACCATCAAGGGACATTGAAATGTCTTATCAGTAGAGGACATTTAAATCAACTAGACAGGAATGAGAAGCGGCACAAGTATGGTTGGTCATGCTTTGGGCCAGCAAGACCCCTTTCATATCTAAATTTCTATGATCATAAGACAACACGAGGACATTTCACCACACAGCAACTTGACCTCAAAAAAGCAATCACAGATACTGCTTTGAAAACTACACATCTATCAAAAACAACCACTTGCCTGTCCTAAAGGAAACACTGGTGGATTTACACTGCAAGTGTTTGGTTTTTCAACTGCAAAGTACAGTGTGATTTTTACTTCGAAGGATGGTTTCAACCAGCTAGGTTATTAGCAGTACAAACTTGTTTTAGGATGCCAAGACTCCCAAGGGGTAACACCTCCCATTACTGAAGCACAGCAACAGGAACCTGCATATCACATTTTGACAGAGACTTGGCTGTAGCAGGTTATTTTAGGCACCAAGCCTGCAAGGAAGTGCACTCCATGCATTACTTTCTACCTTCTAACCTTATGCATTTTGGGTAACTGCTTGGTGTGCATTTTCATTAATCAGGTTAATAAGCTCCTTGACACACCAATCATGCTTACAAAATATTGCCAGACAGCACAGCCTCTGGACACAAACAAACTGAATTCACAATGCAAGTACATACCGAAATATCAAATGGGAACCTTCAGTAATGGAACCTCAGTGTTTTCAATGGGTGATCATAACCCTCTTAAGTCACACCTTGGTTACTGTGCATACCTCTCTTGCAGGAACTGCTCTACATGAACACATTAATATGCAGAAATGCAAATGGAAAAGAATGTCATTCAGCTCACTTGTTTGGCTGATTATTTTCATGTCATTAAAAATAATAATAGAGGGCTTTTTTCAGATCAGTTTTTGTATTATTCAGCAGCACAAAGCAAATGTTTATTCAGCTTTTATCAAGAAATCAATGACATGAATTTTTCAAAATATCATTTACAGGAGCATTACCACCAGTTATAGCAAAATTAAAAGTTAAACAAGGTAAGACTAAGTGACAACTGTATATATTAATTATAGAAGAAAAACACTGAACCAAACACTTATGAAGATCTGGCTTGGTCTATGGATATCTTTATGTCCTTACTGGAAAAAAACCCAAAACCAAACCAGAGAGGTAAATACCTCAGTGAACTTGAAGACAAGTTTTGAAAGCTTCCTATTAAGTAGCCAGAAGAATACATAGCGCCAGCAAAAAGGAAGAAAGTCCTGTGTGAAGAAATGGAAGAAAACCCCAGAGAATAAATACTAACTCTGCAAATACCTTTGATAGGAATTGATCAAACTGTGTCATCCTGAATAAAAAGAAAAATCTACTCATTTGAATTACCACTCAACACAAGTGTGTTACATGGTTCAGACTGCAAAGACAAGTTCAACAGAAAGCAGCTGTGAGGAAATTTTATACTTACTACTTGCAGGAAAACAACTATTAGCATGCAGTTTGGGATGCTATAAACAAAGATAGATATTGTTGATACACTCAAGGAAATTTGGAGATATGGAAGGAAATAACTTGATTTATATTAGAGCAGTATTAAAGAAACTCTTGTCCTGCAATACTTTTCAAATGGAAGTTCAAGAACAGCAATGTTGACACAGTTCCTGAGACAAGACCCCATGAGTTACAGAAGCCCATAGAAGTTTTTCCAGAGTTGCACTGAAATTATCCAGTACCACACCAGAAAGCTATACAGTACCTCCACGCAGACAGATTATTCCAAATTTCCAGAAATGCTTTTTTCTTTTTAATGTAAACAGTTACAACAGGTGCCATGGTTTTGGCTGGGGTAGAGTTAATTTTCTTCCTCCTAGCTCATATAGTGCTAGATTTAGTGTGAGAATAATGCTGGTAACACACTGATGTTTTAGTTGTTGCTAGGTAGTGCTTAAGCTAAGGACTTTTCATTTTCCCATGCTCTGCCAGTGAGCAGGTTCACAAGAAGCTGGGTGGGAGCATGGCCAGGACAGCTGGCTCAAACTAGCCAAAGGGATATTCCATACCATAGGATGTCATGCTTCACATAGATACTAGGGGGAGTTGGCCAGGGGGGGCAAATCACTGCTGAGGCACTGGTCAGCAGGTGCAATTGCATTGTGCATCACTTGTCGCTTCTTGGGCAAGTGTTATATTCCTTGTTATATTCCTTTTCATTACAATGATTATTTATTATTGTTTATATTTTATTCTATTTTAGTTATTAAACTGTTCTTATCTCAACCCATGACTTTTACTTTTTTACAATCCTCGTCCCCACCCCACTGGGAGCCAGGAGTGAGTGGCTGCACAGTACTTAGTTGCTGGCTGGGCTTAAACCACCACAACAGGGAAGAGAATGAGAGAAGAAATAAACCCAAGTTTTCCATCTCTTCCTCAGTACAAGCACACAACAGCAATAAGCAGTAGAAAAGAGATGGATTCCTTGGAGTCACTGCGTGTAAGAGTCAGAATGAGAACAATCCTAGCAGTAGCTTAAGCAAACACACACTCCTACACCCTCAATATTGAAGCTGTAGCGAAAGCAGAAGGTAGCCTAGCTAGAATCTTTTCCTGATTTGTGTTACCTGTCAGAAGACAGCAACTCTGGAGAGCAGGGGCAACCTAAGCATACAAGACCTTAAAATACATCCTGAAGCCTGAAAACCATATCCCACCAGCTTTTGCTTTTAAATATTAAAAGAACAACAAAAATAATTCCACCTTGTTAAGGCATATGCCATACAGCCATCCCTAATTACCTAGGCGCTATTCTCATAATACACAGAGTCACCAAGATGACACTAACCCTAAAGGTAAGTGCAATGAGGTGTATGTAATTCATATTTTTTATACAGATCTGTGAGTCTTCAGGACAGTACTTACCACACTGAAAAGAGTACACCATGCAGAATTTTGTACTTGTAGGTTACTTCCATTTTTGAATCTTACAGGTTTCAGTGGACTATTCCTAAACTAAGTTTTTTTAAAAAACACAAAAAGGAGTAAAATTTCCAGAAAGGCTCACAGTCTGACTGAATACCTAGTGATCTCTGAGAAAGGGAAAAGAATTAAAGACAACTGGCAGATTCTATGAGATGCCTTTTCCACTACATATACTTCTCATGCCTTGCACTCTACAAGGAACTGATGTCAGGACACATTTACAAAGAGCTTGAATTGGAGTAAAAACAATCTAAAACAAGTAAAGGTACCAGAAGCTGAAAAAAACCTGAATAACTGTTCTCATATTTAGCTAATACAGTGCATTTTTGACAGTTTATCTACACTACCTATCCGATTTAAGTTAGTCTAGGAAGAGTTTTCTGGAAATCCAATTGTAGTTATTCAATTTCAGAGACTGATTTCCCCATGTATACCCACCTCTAGCTATATTAAAAGCTAGTTTAAAATTAAAAGAATCAAAGCTGTATCAACTCAGCTTCTTACAGGGTTATACAACCTGAACCTATAAAACAGGTTTTGTAGTCTAGCCAGCTTTATGATTAAGAAATGAACGAAGGCCACTAATAACTGGAGCTGCATCAGTACATAAAAAAGGCTTCACAGCAACAGAAGAGAAGGCTGATATATTACACTGACCCTCTTTCACTCATCAGGAGATGCTATAAGCTATTTGATTATTCCTTAAAGTATCTTACTTGGACAAGATCGTCCAGTTACTTTTTCTTAAGTCAGTGTTTATTTGCTGTGAAGTAAATTCTCACTGGACACTGATCAGAATGAAAGCTAGAAGACAAGGGGCAGATTTCTCTCTGTTTCCCTACTTCTAAGGTTCACTGCAATACTATTTCCAGCAAGTTTTTAAACTTCTGCAGAGGGTCTTAATGAATAGATGACAACTGCCTGGTATTAGTGACTGATGAATCCTGAGTCAGAGAATTTTATCTTAGTGTATTTTACTTGTGTTTGTACAATTGCATAGGCACCTTGAATATCTTTTTCTCAGAGAACTTCAAAAAGCAAGGCAGTTTTTACAAATTAGCCAATTAAAAAAGGTAAGAGACAATAGGTAGCTCCTCCTTAAATTATCACCAAACCGTAGGAATGTAAGCATCACTGGACAACTAAATGCAATCTGCAGCCATATAAGCCAAGCTTTAGCCAGAATTAAGGATGCATTTTCTTGACTCACAAATATAGGCAAAGCTTTTCTATTTATAAGTATATGTGCTCTAGCAAAACTTCATAGTTCATATTTCAGGTATGCCTTCCCAATACAAGTATATCAGTAACAGTCAATTGTTTTCTTTGTATTTAGAAAGAAAATATTTTAGTCAGACTATACTTGTTCAGATGCTCTCCTTCAGATGCCCCCGGCTGCTCAGCTGTTTCTGCAGTCTCTTCCATTGGAGCAGTCTGTTCCATCCCACTAAAACAGCAAACAGAAGAAACAAAGTCTTCATGAGGCACACTGGGAAAAGCCTTGCAGATCAATACATCACTTTTCCCCAGAATTCCTAGGGAGGGGAAAAAACAGAGAACCACCACCTCTAGGAACATAAACAGAAAGTAGATCTACTAAGTAGCTAGTTGAGCAACTAACAATGTGAGAAGTATTAAGAAAATCCAACTTCTATGTACTTTTAATCAAAAGAAATTAAAAGTATGCAGGAAAATAAAATAATTCAATTGTGAATACTAATACCAGTACTTGGTTACAGTGTATCACTGATGTTTGAGCTTGCTTTTTTGTTTCTTTTCAACTATTCAAATGGTAAAATTCATACTCCAAGTTAATATTTTCTGTAACACAGACATTAGTTCACTGTCAAGTGGGAGCAGTAGCATTCTTACTTTCATTCTACTGGTAGGCATACACATTTAACACCTTCTGGCTTTGATGCATCACTGAGCACAATTAAGGCACTGACATGCTTTTAGAATTGTTGTTTAGACAACTCCAATTTAATGTCACTGTCACCACACACACAACCCATATCACAGGAAAGCATTAATATCTCATGTTTATATCATAAGTTCTGATGCTACCGAACTAGAAAAATTTAACTAGTGAGAATAAATATAAGGAATCTTAAATTTCTTTTACTTTAGGAAGTTCACACAACCTTCCCTGACATCATACAGAAACTACTAGCTGTGCTTTTGGTCAGCTAGTTTTGTGCTATCAGCTCACAACTATGTTAACCTAGCTGATCCTCTCTTTTCAAAAGCCAGAGTACCTAACCAATCTTTTACTTTTAGTATGAAATATTACAACCTTTCAGAAGAACTTGAATATCAAGCCCCAAAATTATTACCCATCAGTGCTGTATTTTTCAACCTTTTAGTCAGATTGCCTGAATCCACAATCTAAATTTTAAAAATTTATTTTTAAAACAATTTTGTGAATGAAACTGTGTCCAAAGATGTTTGCTGTAAGTTCAAAGCACTGCCTTTTCTCTGTCCTTTATCAGCTTTCAGTTAAAGAGTTCTAGATGTATATGAGAACAAAAGCTACTGGAAAGAGTAGCATATTGCTTGGTGCAAAGAATGGACAAAAACAGACATTTCCAGTGAGCTTTTTGCAAATTGAAAAGAAACCAGTAAGAGAAATACAGAATTGAACAGAAAATTCCCAATTTTCTTTTATCTAACTGACCATTAATAAGCCATCACATTCTATTACTGATCCTACTGTGAGCTTTAAAACATATTTCAGTGCTAAATATTACCTCCAGAACCACAATGAATCACATTACAGCTTTGCAATTTAGAAATGATCCATAAAATTTAAGAGACTGGACTTTAAGCCCACTGAGAGTTTCAATCTTTTAATCGGCATCTTGTAGCAATGCCATTAAAAACCAGAGTCCCACTTACTTGACTATTGGGAAAAGTCATAACTTACTTCAGTTAAAAAGACAACTTGGCCCCAGTCAAAAGATTTTGGCAGTCTTAATTGAAGAAACATCACCATGCCTTTGATACAATTTAATCCCACCAACATGAAGGAGACTAGTTCAGAAAACTGTAAAGCTACATTCACCACAACAATTAATAGAAAGGAAGGCTTATAAAGCTAAAAATGGACATGAAACTGATGAACAGAAAATCGTGATCTAAGGTGGGTCACAGAAAATCATGATCTGTGGTGGGCACAATGATAATATTTTACCTTGTATCATCTTTAACTGTTTCCCAGTTGCAAGCTCCACCTCCACCCTTTTTGTCATCTGCTTTCATTCCTCTAAAGATAGAAACAGGGTTCTGTGAGTTCAAGAGCTTTTTTTCATTAGGATCTCAGACTAAAACCAGTATTGACTTTTTGCCAGCCTACCTGGATATAAAAGAAGGGAACAGAATACTTAGGAGACACTACTGCAGTGCTGACTATTGTTTACTTGTACACCAAGTAAGAAGCAGCACACAGAACACTTACGTTTTATCATTCCCACTTTGTCTTTCAAACTCCCGTTTTCCTCTTTGGTCAAAGCCATCGAAACTTCTATTTATTCCTCTTCCTCTACCTCGCATTCTACCTCTTCCTCCACCACGACCTCTTATTGGCCTTTCACGGTCTAATCTTTCAGTTGGCCTAAAAAGAAAATTTCTAGTGAGATTTTTGTTGCTACAAAACAGTTAACAAGGAGAAAAAAAAATTGTGTGGTTGTATTTGTGCAGCTGTGAGACATCAGTATATAAGAGCTACTGTACAATTTTTAGAGTGCATCTTTACACAGCACACAGTACAGTTGTATTAGTTTTGTCATTAAAAATGAACATAAACTGAACCCGTGGGAATTATTACAGATAACAGGAATAGAAAGATCAGCTGTTTATTGATAATACTGAAAACATTAAATAAGACATTACAAAACTGTCAAATCTTCAGCAACTTTATCAGGCAATAGCTCCACTGTCTAAACCCAGATTTATATGCAACTGCTAAAAATTTCAGGGAACTTGTTAAATACCAACTATTGTGATGTAAATCAAGAACAGCCACACTCAAGCGTTAAAGGTTTATGTGGAATTTTCTAGTGCTTATAAAGAAAGCAAAATTGATATGCATTCACTGACCAAGCAGTAAACAGTATGACAAACATTTATTTTCACTTTGAACAGTAAAATTCATTCAACTTGGAACCTGCACCACATGTTCTGCAAAGCTTGGTAGGCAAGCTCAGAAAAGAACATTTATGTTCCAGACTAGGGGTTACATTTTCGGATCTTTACACTTTTCAGTTTCATCTTATATTTCTAACATTTAACAAAACTGCTCCAAACCAATCTGTGACGAAGCTGAAATTACAGCTCTGATGGGCATGAACTAAATTGTCTTGCAACAAATCTACATGTTAATAATGCAACCATGCCTTCAATTCATGTCTGGTTCCCAGATCTGCCTTAAGAGGGTTAAGTCTTTCCCTTCCCATTCCTGTGCAGATCCTCCACGAGGCACCTTACTTCTCCCTGTATGACACATACCTTTCCACTGTGAATTCCACTTGTCTTTCTGTTTCATGGGAACGGTATTCCCTGAAAGATGGTCTCCATTCAGTTTTGTCTTGTTTCACCTCTGCTCCTCTGTTATTGAATCCTTGCTGTTCTCCCCGTTTAGGTGCTCGCTTCTGGCCTACACAAACACACAGATACAGGTTACTAACAGTTTAATAACAAACTGAATTGCAGTTACCAAACTACTGACTGAAATGAGTTATTTACAGTCTTCTGATTTACCCTCTCCACTCCCAAGTCCACCAAAATATTAAAAGCACTTAAAGTTCATGTTGTCAGACACTGTGTATTTTAAAGGCATTTACTTACTTTCCCTTCTGCACTGATGAATCTGCCTCAGGCAAAAACTCTATGGGTGTTGACACAGCTCAGACATTTCCAGAAAAGACAGGCTGAAGAAAAATCTCATTTCACTCACACTAAGTCACAGAAATCAAGAATAAAAACTGTTTCTCTCATGATTTCTCAAAGATCTTCCTAGTGTCCTACAGGACAAGGCAGAGAAGCTTCAATGGAAAATGTGAATTGCAAGATGGCTGCAGGAGCAATGAAAGTGGGGGAAAGAGAAGGACTGTTAGAGACAGGTGTTAGTTGTTGATCATGAGACAACACACCTCCTGCCTGATGAGCTGAATTTAGAAGTATGAGCCTGGACCTCTACTTTAAGCTCACAGCTATGGTATCCAACAACCAGAAGTGGGTCACCTCCTTCTATTACTGTTCTATGGAGAAGAGGACCATTCACCAAGACTACAAGTCACTGAGTTTAAGTGACAGAAACCCAAGCAGTAAGCACAAAGGCTTCCACACCACTAATTGATTCTAGAATGTCAACATATTCCAAGATAAAATGTATTTAAGCTTTTCTGGAGTTTGTTCAGCCACTGTCGGGGTTAAAGAAGAGCAGGTTGGGTAAGGTGAATGCAGAGAAATGGTGTATTTATAAGAGAATAAACTGAGGTTATCCACTCAACCCATATACATCTAGCATAAGAATAAAGTTCATTATGTGCTTCCTTCCCCATTTTCCCAAAGCCTGGGCTTTATTTAGGACAAAGTTTTCCAGAAGCAAGCCTTTTGTCTGCTAGGCCCCTGTACTTACACTATTTGCTGAAAAAGGTGTTGGTTTAAGTCAGTCAGTCTCAGAACTAAAGAAACACTCTTCTCAGACCAACAAAACTAAGATATTCTTTCCACAAGTAGCACCCTTGCAATGCCGAGAAAGTCACTGAACAAATGACAGTCCTGACTACTGTGCCTCTCTTGCTAGCACATAAAGAGAAAAAAGGCTATCCTATGTCACAATATTAAGATACAAATTAATTCATAGCTCCACAGAAATGCACATATAAGATGATCTCTGATCAAAGCTTAGGTGGCAAGCATGAAGTCTGTAACAACTTCTTTAAAAAGAAAACTTCAAAGATCTACTCAGTGAATAAGGTAGAAGAGTGGTAAATAAAGCTTTTTATTATGTAGTAAGGACAGTCATATCTGTAAACAGAAGATAGTTTTATTTCTGCTGCAGAAGCAACCCTAGCTTTGGTTTTCTTTAAACTACAAACCACGTGACATAATGTATTCCACTAATTCTCTGTTTTCAGGGTTTGGAGTTGCTTGATCATTAAAGCAGCAAGTATATTTGCAACCCAAAAATTATGATGTAATCTCTGGATAAAGGACAACTTTTGAAATCAGTTTCTGAGTACGTTTTTCAAACCAGGATGCTTTAATAAAAAGCAAAATTATAAAGAATACAGAATTGACATGCTGCTGGGAAACATGTCTGTTCTATGTACATCTCAACTGCACCAACTATACAAGTGTTAATTCCAAATTGGAATCTTGCTGTGGAAAAAGTGACTGCTCATTTCTGACCTAATTTTTACTTTGTTCGGATCTGGATGCACAACTGCAATACAAGAGTGCATTTTTATTTATTTTTGAGCCTCTCACTGGCTATCAAAAACATCAGTTATCCTAAATAGAGTAACTTGGCAAGAATGCAGTAGTCAGAGCCCACCTTCCCTACATACTTAGAATTATCCTCAATTTCAACTTCAAAGAGCTCCTTAGAACTAATAAAGCAATGGCAAAAAAATGAAGATGCAAAAGTCATTTTAAAAAGATGGTCTCTGGTTTTAGTACTTAAAAGTACTTCAAAACAAGTCTTCTTGCCAGATATGCCAGTGTATTACTTATCACTAGCACTGACCATGCTAGACAAAGCAGTTAAGCTCTACTATGATTTCAGTGCAAGGCTATCTCACTTTGATGCTAACAATTACTGCAGTTGGATTTTTAAATACTAGAAAGATTATTTGTGGCACTTATTACCTGTATAAAAACATTTTTAACTGGTTTGTCAGACATGCAGCAGTGGATTACAACAATATGCTGCAACTACACCTCTCTAATAAACCAAATCACCCTCAGGGCAGAAGCTTGTGACCTGTTTTATCAGTTAAAATACCAGCACAACTTTCAGCTCTGTATATAAAGGCAAACTAACTAAACTGGACCTTGGCAGCAGTGATAGCATAAGCTATCTGATTTTAATCCTCTGCCGTATGTCTGTCCCAACACAGGCTCATTTTTATTTAAGGAGCTGAAGGGCCACCTACCCTTTGGGGAAAAAAAAAAAAAAAAAACAAAAAAAACCCAAACATGAGCAATCTTGTTTAGCACTGCCATAATAGCTTTTACTTAAAAAGAACTGGGATATGGTTTGAATGTTCACTAACTACATCTCCAAGTACACCCCAATTTTGTCTGCTTGTTTGTATATACAGACTGGTATGCAGGTTTTCTTCAAAACCACAAAAAAAGCTCTGGAGTTTTGTGGATCATCTACCTGAGGTCTTACAAATAAATATCATGCTGAAAGCACAGTAACCTAGTTTAGACTCTCTTTAAGGTGGTTTTCCTGTGTTTTACAGTTGCCCACCGTTCCCCACCTCACCACAGCTTCCCCAGGAGATTACTGCAGCAGCCCAATCTGTTGGTTGTTTGTCACTTTACTTTCTAAACTGAGGAATCAGAAGAGAAATTTGATGCTCAAACTGTTTCAATAGACCCAGCTTTTCTTTTTTTTCCAGAAGCAGCAGCTGAGCTATTATTAGAAAGACGTCTGTCAATACTAAAATTACCAGCTACTAGAACTAGAAGTTGCTAAACAAAAAAAGCCCAGTTTTACAAGCCCTTGTTAAAACTCTAAATCATACAAAGCTAATGTACTTAAGTAGTTTTCACCTTCCTCACAATAGTACTTTACTACCAGTATTAGTTTTATTTATGCTGCAGCATTTAGATAGCAAGACTTTCTAGAAAAGTGTTTTTAATAAGCGTGTATCACAGAACTTGCAACTGGGAAAGCAGAAACTGTATTTTTAAGACCTGCATTGCCCGATTTCGCAGACACTGGATAGCTATGTATTAACAGACAGATTTAAAACAACACAGTAAAATCTAGCTGCCTTTTCAGCATTGTTGTCTAGCTCTCACCAAGCTTCTCTACCCAGATATTTTGCTTGGAAAGAGATAGTTTTCTAGGTTTTATGGGCTCTTCACTGGCCCCCACTGAGACAGTGTGCTCTCCTTTATTTTTTTTTACATTTTTAGTTTTAAGGTCAAAAACAGTTTTGGTGCAGCAAACCTTGATTTTAGACAGGCACCACAAGGAGCCCAGCTTGCAACTGCTATCAGTAGCTACAAGCTAAAGCAGAAATCTTGCTCCATTTCCCCCATTCCCTTACGTAAGGAGCATGGCAGGTGAAGGTGGGAGCTGGCATGCAATTCACAGTCTGAGGGAGGTTACTGCTGCAAAGAGCACCAAAACATTGTATTCTGACCTAATCCAGCTGACAACATTGCATCATAGTGTTTTATGATTTCTCACAAGCCTGAGACCAACTCATCTCACCAAAATAGGTGGCGCTAAAACCCAGCGAGACAATTCCATCCATGCTGCATTTTCACAAATGCAGTCTGGGATGAAGATGTGTCAAATGAAGAGCATTCCTATTTTGCCCAAGTAGCACACACAGGAACAGAGCAAAGGCAACCTGTGTGTAGTTTTGATTCAGTTCGGATGAACATTAGAGCACCTATAGTACCTGGATGAAAGACTTGTGTATCTTATAGCATGTATCTGAAGGAAAAAAACAATGACAAAATACTCTCCACATGGCAATCTTCCCTTAGTGGTTTTCTGAATCAGAGACTATTAAGCATTGATTCATGGAGGACAGATCCACAGATGGGTTGCCATGTCTTCATCCAGACTCCTGCCTGAAAAGATATATGCTTTGATATATCAACATCACCCTACAGCAAGAGGGCCACAGCTCAATTATATTCCCTGTAGAAAAAGCATTCTTTATTTCAGAAAATCTGTCTGAAATTATATCCCTTTATTTCTGTAAAATAAGAACCAATAAATATTCTTCACCTTCTCCAAGCCTCATCTGCAGTCCTATATACACTCCTTTTGTATCCTCAGACACCCCCTCTCAAAACAAAAAACTTAATCTAAATTTCTCCCAATACATGAACACTTCTGTAAGTTTCATCATGCATGTCACTCTAGTATGCTTTTTCTAGTTTTAACATCTTTGAGGTGACCAAAAGAGCAGACACACTTCAAGACATGGGAAGGTGAGATTACTTCAAAGGCATAACAATTCCTTTTCTGCTTTCCTTGCTACTGCTACCTCAGTAATTCCCAACACTGCTTCTCCCCTAGATGGCAACTGGAAATAGACCTGCTGTTCTATTCTTAACAGTTCCAATGACTCCAAACTCTCTTTCCTAAACTATAATAGTTTGAATTCGAAAAATCTTCCATGTAGCTATACAGCTTGCAACACTGCCCCCTACCTCGATCCACGTTCTCCCATACATATTACTTTACACTTACTGATAGTGAATTATCCTGCGTCATCTTATAGCTCGTTTACAGAATGTAATTTGTATCACTGCACTGCAACTCTTCTACTAGGCTAAATAACATTGTACCAGCAAACTTCAGTTATTTGTCTCTCTCACAGCTCTTTTAGTACAGACCTCCCACCCATCTACAAAATAAAAAATTTAAACTAGTCTTAAAATTTTTCATTTTGAACAAGATTCAACTGCATTTTAGATGTTAAAACAAAGATCACAGCAGCACAATCACTGGTCCTAGGTTCAAATCTCTCCACTTACTCGAAGAAACCCTTCTTTCCTCTGCTTTCAGCTTAACAGCTCATTTTTAAAATGAAAAAAATCTGAGCTTCAAGAAAGAATTTAATGGGAGTTCAGAGTAGATGAAGCAAGTACAAAAACCAAACAGGAATACTGTTCCAGTTGGTCTGGAATAAGGGCAAGTGGAGAAATTGTGCTATAATGCAAGGATCTCTGTCATTAATTATGGTTGCATGCAAAGACACTATTTCATTACCACCTCAGTAACACAATAATACCTATACAAGGAGAACCGATCTTCCTTTACAATAAAGCTGCTTAACTGGAAATAGTAGAAGACTGTTCACACTCTCAGGGACTTATTTCAGAGTATAGCAGATTTAAGTCTGCACAAACAACCTTACTTCCTCCCCTTAGCGTGTGTGTATCCATGTGATTTTAATTCCAAACTTCAGGCAATTAATTTTGTGAACTAAAGCATGGCTAATTACATGATTTGCAGAATAATACCACAGTATCCCAAAATACAGAAAAAAAGGCTTCAGCTATTGCATGCAACACACTAAAAAAACACACATGGAGTTACTCTATTCTGTGGTATTTTGTTTCCATGTGTGCCAGTACACAATTACTGAATTATCTACTGCAACTTCCCTCTAGACAATCCTTATGACTATGCAACTGAATTATATTTGAATAAATTATTTAAAAATAAGAAAATTGCAGTCAGTATAAAATTCCCCAGATAGATTCTGTGTCATATTAACTTAAAACTGTAGCTAAAAACTCAAACACATAGTATTCAGGAACTACATCTAAATGTTACACGAGTCATCAAATGTACATGAAAGAAGAAAACCTTTTAGAGGTATTAGCAACAAAGGTTTAGAGATTTCAACAGAACAGAGCTTATTACTGCATGATCAACAAATTTAATTTGCCTGGACCGGTAAAGAATGCAAGCTCTGCAACTGGGCCTTTTGAATAAAGAGCTGGCAAATGCTATTTGGCCACTGTGCTAAGAATGAACTGAGTTAATGTTAAGTGGTGCAATTATAAGAGCTGTAATACCTACAAACAGCCTTTACCCAAATCCTCAGCATACAGTCTAAAAATCACAAAACAAGAGAGTCAGTAAAAGAGAAAAGATAATCATTAAGGTCAGAAGTGTAGGTTTTCACAGACTAGGAAATAGGAGTCTATTTTCTACTTAAACAGTCTCCTTACAGTGTCAATTCATAATAAATGGTTTGGATTCTAAATGTCAAAGTACTGAATTATCTGGCAAAGTCCTCTTAGGAGGTTTGTTTCAAACTGAAAACATCTCCAGAAATTCAGTAAAAGTTCCTCTGGAAAACGCAGTGAAGAACTAAATAAAGAAGTGTCCACTTACAGAACTTTGTGAGTAAACCTTCCACTCTAACATCAAAACATAGCACCAAAAGAAGTCCCTCAGACTGCTGTAAGACTTCTTATATATTGTAAGATCGAAGTACTAGGCCTTCTTCAAGTCTTTCTAAAGATGAAGACTATTTTGTTCAGATTTAATATGCTCAAGAAACAACACAATAATAAAGCAAAAATTGTGAAACTTAACGAGACTTTTTGTAACCCAAACAAGCAAAACACCCTAGTAATTGGACAAAACAGTCTGGACGGGGTTCAAGGGAGGACTATGAAGATGATCAAAAGGCTGGAGAGCCTACCCTGTAAGGAAAAACTGAAGGAGCTGGGTCTCCTCTTCCTGAAAAAGAGAAGGCTCAGTGGGGGGGCCACGTCACAGAGCTACAAAGAGGATGGAGGCTCTCACTTCGCAAGGAGCCACATGGAGAAGACAAGGGGCAACAGGTACAAGTTGCAACAGGGAAGGTTTCATCTTAGTATCAGAAAGAAACTGATAACAGTCATTCAGTGGAACAACCTCCCCAGGAACATGGTGGAGTCCCTGTCACTGGAGGTTTTCAAGATGCAGCTGGACAGGGCACTAGATGATCTCTTCTAGATTGCCTTTCCCAGGAAAGATTGGACCAGACAGTCCTTTGAGGTCCCTTCCAACCTGGGCGGTTCTGTGATGATTCTATGAACACTAGTACAATGCAGACTGGATTTTGTCATTTCAACCATAATATCAGAATCTGATTCAGCTGTTCAGAGGGCTCTAGATGCTTCTTTATGGTGTTTAATTCCTAATCAGTGAAATGAAATCACACAGTTATGCCCAAAATCCAGGGGAAAAAAAAAAAAATCACTAAGAGACTGGAAACAAAATATTTTGTGGTTTGGCTGTTTGTTTTTTTTTTTTTTTTTAAATACAAGTTTAGTCGTTAGTTTCACAACTAGGGTGATCTCTGTCCTTCAGAGCAGGCTTGCTAACACAGCACATCCAAAGGAGAAGCACACAGACAGGGCCAAGTCTCAACTCTCTGCCCTGAGTTAGAATCCTGGATGCTATACATTTACAGTCCTTACTTCACAACAAGCCCAAGACATAAACATACAGCACACACAAAATCCAGGATGGCCACTTCCTTTAAAGAAGGAAGTGCAGCGTTTTCAGAGCAAATAACTCTTCTTAAGATAGATGTTAATTCACTTTCACAAAGGCTACTATAAGCCAGCAGTCTTTTCTCCATTTTAAATTAGCAGGAAATTAAAACAAGGTGCACATGCCTGCTGTGTCTATATGAGAAACCAGGTTTCTTAATATCAAGGTAGCAACAAATAGTCAAAGACACTCCAGTGGGTCACTGTGTATTACCACAGAATTACACTCTGAACCTGTGTGTTTAAGATACCTATAGACAAATAGGACATAAATGATGCTCTTCACAAAATTCCACACTCCTGGTAGGTTACCGATAACCACCCGTTCCTGTTCAAGAACTTCTTCATCAAAGCTTGAGACTCTGCTGTTCACTGAACAGGCTCATTTGGCTTCTGCTGATAACCACAGCCAAGTATCCTTTAAATAAAATAAGCCTGTTACTAGGGTGCATATTGGTCTTACTGGCAGAGATCTCTGACAAAGTCACATAACAACCACAGAGGGACAGTGACAACTTGTTAAGATAATCCTCTACAAAGATGCTCATTGACTGGTGCATATTTCGCATTGAAAGATTCTCTGCTCCCTGAGGTTGGATAATCACTGTTGGAGCAGTGTAAGACCGCAAGTCTAAGCAATAGAATTGGTAGCACTGGCAACAACTTGATAAGCAAGAATCCCAATTCAAAGGTCACACCTTTTTCTAGGGCATTAAAACACACAGTTCAGTTACTGTTAACAGGACCTTTTACTACAGGAAGAAATTAATATCTTAAGAATAGTTAATGTGTTAAGCTTCCTTGCCTGCTGCAGAAGAATGGGAATTTACAACTCAAGAGGCTAAGACCTGAACCTTCTGTGCAGAGATTCTCAATATTTGGAAACCATCAGCCAGCTCTCAGATACTTAAAATACTGAATCTAGCAACCTGAAGCTCAACACCAGGTAAATAATAACAACCAGACTAACAAAACCGCCTACAAATGCAAGGAGCTATAAAGCCCAGCAAAGCCTTCTGCTGCAAAGAGGACTGGCTCCCTATTCCCCCAAGCAACATTTACCATCAAAACCCAGCAGCTGGCAAGCAACCTAGACCACCGCTGAACACTGTACTAAAGAGTTCACCAGGAAACAAGTTTTTATTCAAAGGTTGGACGTCAGTGCAAGCTTAAGGAAAACTAAGCACAGATCCCCGGGCACATTATAACCCTGAAGAAGCTGAAGTGCCACACAACTCAGAGGTACCAAGAAAACAACCAACACCAACGGAAAACGGCCAGGGTGACAAGTGATGAAAAGCATCAGCAGGGGCGCTAAACCAGCATGAAAACGACAGATGCTGCAGTGGAAGAGTTAATGCTCTTCCATTCGTTTCTTAGGACTATTTCTTAAGTTTTCATTCACACGTGCAAAGGTCCGTTTCCCCTTGGAAGCCCTCCGCGTCTGGCGGGCGAGCTCTGCAAGACCGCGTCGGGAGGTGCCCAAGCACGGCCACCCGGAGTTACGCGACAGTTATCATCTGTTTGCCCAAGGGGACTTCCAGGTAAGCATTAGCAACGACAAAAATACAGTAAACTGGGTTTTCTCAGTTCTGCTTTGATGCCGCTACCGACAAGCGCCTGCACGCCACGCCACGGCTGCCAAGAGGCGGGGCAAGCGCGGAGCCAGCGGCGAGCCACGCCGCGCTGCAGGTCCCGGGCTGCCCGCACCAGCACCCCGCCGCCGGGACCTCACTCCTCAGGGAAACCGGCTGGCGGGCCGCTCGCCCCGCGGGACCGACCGCCCGCCCCGAGCCGCCGCCCCCGGAGGCGCTCCCGCCCCGCTGAGGAGGCGCCGCCGGCGTACCGGGCTGCGGCGGCGCCCTGAGCGCGGGGGGACTCCCGGGCTGCTTGCGCTCCTTCTGGGACTCCCTCTTGCCGCCGGCCGCCCTGCCGCCGGGACCGGCCCTCCTGGCGGCCGCCGCCTCGTCGCGCTTCTTGCGCTGCTGCTGGCGGCGCTCGGCCTCGCGCAGGATGTCGAAGGGGTCCGACTCGTCGTCCAGGAGCTGGTAGAAGCGGTTGGCGACGGCGCAACCGAAGCTCTCCTGCATGACGGCAGCCACCTGGCTGCCCACCGTCCCCTTCATCATCGCCGCGGACGGCTACCCTCCGCCCCGCGCTCCCGGCGCTGCGGAGGTGGCAGCGGTCCCGGGGCGGCCGCTGCGTAGGGCTGAACCAACGGGCACAGCGGGGGGGGGCGCGGCAGGACAGCGGCGGCCAGCGCTCCGGCTCGGCGCTACCGACGCCACCGCACCATTACTAATACCGTTGCCCCGCCCTCCGACGAGCCGCGACAGCCAATCGAGCTTCGGAACTCCGAGCAGCCCCGCAGCCGCCGCCTATCAACGCCGCCGGGCCCACCCACCGCCAACACTGCGGCCAATGCTTAAATAATGACAGGAGCGAGCAACCAATCCCGGGTTTAGGCTACGCCCGCCCCTGACGTGCGGCTGCGACCAATTAGCGTGCAGCACCAGCACTGGCAGAAACGCTCCTCTGGCCAATGCGGTGTGCTGCTCGGGGCGCTCGACCTGATTAATTATTCATGTTCCTGCATTATTCAAGAGCCGCTGCCGCCTGCCCCGCCCTGCCCCGCCCTGGCCGTCGCGCGGGCAGCGGCCGTGCAGCGCGGGCGCTGCGCCCGCCCCCGCCCGTTCCTGGGGCGCCGCGGCCGCAGGAGGCTGGCAGGCGCCCCGTCTGCTTGTACGCGTGCCTGGGTAGACTATTAGTAAGAGTTTGTAATCTGGTGTCATCACATAACTGTGTCGTCACCGACCTTTTGGTATAGTTCACGTCCACTTTAGCGACTCTGATGCCGGACGACGGAGCACACAGGCCCGGGAGCTCCAAGGGCGACTCCGCTTTAGGTGGCCAGCACACTTGCATAAACTTAGCCTGGTATTCCCGCAAAGTTTCTGAATTGCCCCTTTCTGCTTAAAACCGCAGTGGTGTTCATTACATCGGCCAACCTCCACAAGCACGTGCAGTAACGCTTCCGACAGCTTACAAACGCGACACTACAGTGAGACGTACAGGTTTCACAGTTTAACTTGAAGAGCTGCTCTATTCAGCAAAACCAGTGAATGGAGCTCCCTGGCTGTCACTAAGCCTTCATGACAGGAGACCATACATGCAGGCACCCCTGTGACCATAGCAGCCGTGTGGGTCACAGCCAGCGATGCCTGCAGTGAGCTGCAAGTCCTCTTACCACCGAGGTTTATAAATACAATCAACAGTGCAAATACTCCTGGACACTCAACAGGGTTCATTCAGGGAACACAGGCAACTGCGCAGACAAAACATCCCTGTCCCCTGTTTCAGCTACAGTAACACCAAACACGCTGTAAAAATCTCAGCCCTTCAGACACAATTGCCCAAAGAATGCCAGTCACAGTTCTGATTTCTGTGATGAGGCGATGTTTTTATCCTAACTAACACTTTCTCTATTATGATGCCTTCACTATACGTCTGACTTTGCTTTGAAATTAATCTTATCCTTAGTACAGGACCTGGAAACTAAACCAGACTGCCTGCTGTCCTTCAAAAGGTAGGATTAGAGACAGCGCAGGTGTCGTAACAATGGTCTCCTTCCTCCATCTCAGAGTGCAGATAGGTCTGGGCACACCACTGTAAAACAAAATACAGTGCATCCAGTACACTTTAGTCCAGGCCCTGAACATTATCATCGTGTCTCCCCTAGGTTTCACATAGATCCACTTATGCAGGGTATGCTTGCTACAGAATAAAATCAATTTCATTAGACTGTGCCCTTTCTAGCTTCCTCCTCATTCAAGACATCACAAACAGTTTTACATCAGTGGAAATAATGACAGTAACTAAGTTAGGGCTATTATCTGCTCACAAACAGCTTTACAAAATCCTGGTAGTCAAGTCAGATCTCTTAGGCTCTGACATTCTTCGAGTTGAAACAGGAAATTCTAACTCAGCAAAGAGAATGTATTTCCGCACCATTCTTAAACTGTAAAAAAATAGCTAGCCATAATTATCAAGAAAATAAAAATTTCTGAAGATATTTCCATGAATATGATGCAGTATTAAAATACTGTATAAGAACTGTTTGTCTAGATCATCTGTGCCTGCCTCTGAATAGTTGCTTTATTTTGTAGATGAAACTACATGTATTTTCAGTGAAAAGAAGGAATTGGAAAGCTACTTTGTCCTGTTTTAGTCAGGAGAAATCCATTAATGTCACCACCACATTACTGCAACACATCGAAAAAAAAACCCCACCAAATCTTTTGCAGGCCTTTGCGGAACCTTTTGGCATCACTCGCCGCTTCCACACTAGATTTCTTCAACAAACATTGTATCCAGACAGCTTGTTAGAAATTGTTGAAATATTTTTATTTAAAACATTCTATAAGCTGGAATGAAAGCCTCCTGAAGTTGTGCTGTGTATGAAAGACAGCAGACAAAGGGATGTCATTACTGACTGTAGAGACGATGCACTTGCAGCTTTAATAGGCATTTTGAAGGTCACAGTATCTTTGGAGAGGGACAAATTTGAGGAATTCAGAAATATTTCAGCAGTAAAATTAGAGATTTTTTGTTCTGGAGAATCTGGCTTTGTTTTCAAAAAGTTTCAAAAGTATAACTTCTCCAAGAGATGCCACAATGATAGCCCCAAATAGCACTAGTTATAAACCTATCTTATCTTTGTCTGTATAATTGTTTACTAAAATGAATGTAAACCTTTACAAAAAATTCTCAGTTTTCTGATGCTCTGAGTTATCAAGCAAAACAAAATTTCTGTAATACAGATTTCAAACCCCAAACTGATTAAAAGTCCTGCATGGCAGATTAAAGCAATCTGTTATCTCTTCATTTGCAGCTTTTCACTATGTGCAATCAGTGTGTGATTGTCAAGTTACATACACAAACAGCAAAAGATGGACAAAAAAACCCTGAGTTTTACAGCTGACATGAAACCAAGCATTTTGTCTGGATTTTTACACTGAATAAGTATCAGTGATGGATTTAGTATGATTACGTATTTGCACGCAAAGCCTGAATTTGCAGTGCTGAGCACGGGTGCCTAACATTTCTGACACCAGATTACTCATTTCAGTCAAGGTAAGGGCTGTCTGCCAAAGTTGCTCCTCCATCCAGGTTCCCTCCACAAGTGGATGTTTCACATGGGCAGAACCACAGCCCTACACAAGCTTCCCAAGCAGGTATAGATAAGGAATATGGCATCTTTACCAAAAGACCCCTTGCTTCATTTTTTTTTTTTTTTAAGGGCAAAGGTGCCTAATTACAGGAGACAGAGAATTGTGAATGGAGGCTGATGTTCCTCTGACCTTTACTAAGCATTAAAAACATTTAATCACCGGTGAGGGGCATTCTGACCTTGACCTTTCCTACAGCTACTCTCTCATCCCCCAACATGAATCTCATTCTCTAGTGCCTAAATCTCCCCTGCCGGGAGTAGAAACATCCCAAAACCATTGCAGGGCCCAAGGTCCCATTCTGGGGCAAGGGCACCCAAACAGGTAGAGAGGGTAACACTGAGTCCCTTAGTGGACCTAGCCATCACATACATTTTCCAGCAGTGTAATTCTACTGAACTCAATTGACTACATGAAGTTGTAAGATGAGCAGTAAAGAGCTACATCACCAAAGATGGACCTGCTCATGGTAATGACCATTCTTCCATCACCTTCACAGGAAATTATGGGAGTTTATCTTTGTTATGGGCATGCTTACCTCACTGTTTCCTTTGCTCTGGAATATTCAGTAGCTGGCCTCAAGCTATTAACATAAGCAATTCTATTGTCTTGATATATTGATTTGATATAAAGCAGAACTTGGAAAATGTAATAATAAACACTTAGATAAAAGACACTATGACTTGCTAAGTTATTATATAAATCAATATTTCGACATACAACAAAGTTACTTGCAGTTTGGTTAAATATTTGCTGTTATCTACCTAAAGGCCATCACTGTCTCGAAGTTTTCTGATTCGAACATGCTTCAGAGAGACAAAGTACGTTCTTCCTCTTCATTTATCATGTATTAGTGTTCTGATTTAGTTTGAGAAATATAGCATTTACCCACCTCAGAGAGTTAGTTGTTCCACTTTTTATTTCTGAAAGAGTTTATTACCCTCAAACTCCTGAATCGTGATGTCCTTCTTGAGCCTAACTGACCGGATATAACACAGGTACTTTTCCCCTTTTTTCTGTTGAATTCATGCTCCCTATCCTTCCACTATTTCTGTATTATGATGTGTGTAATAAAACATATGCTTTGTTGTAATAATAGGTAAGATTTGATTTGATTGTAGGTTGTATAATGTTTCATTATCTTAGTCCTTTACCTCTGAGAGAGAACTGTTTCTTGCTTTTACACTAAGACTAAAATATTAATGCTTTTACACAGTAAGCTAGTAGCATAGAATCAAAATACTGTCAAGCGCAAACATATTTAATATTGCTAAGATACTATAGCTCAGATGATTACTTTAGAACTGTTTTTACATAATGATACATGAACTATTAATTTAATACGTATGACTGTATGTACTAAAAAGCAGTGTGTTTTAAGCCCTTTAGGCCATGTGCATTCATTCTGTGTGCATGTTTCCTCTTCCAGCAGCACGTCTCTCTTTTTGGTCATTGTTATTACTACATGAAACACTATTGTTCAGAGCAGTTAAAATATTAGAAGTGGCATCAGCTCGCCTCTTCTTTTTCTTATGCTGCTTCCAGTAACAAAGATCCATTATTTGGCATTAGAAAGATTTACAAGATCCATGTAAAGAAGTTAATCTGCTGCCAGACCCTTGAATGTCATTACAAAATATAATGTGTACACCGAGGTGGCATAGGATAAGTGTGGAGATATTCAGTTACTTGCAATGTTTTGCACCATTCACAATATCTACAATTTTATGTACCATATTGTAACAGTAATTCCATTGGTCACTGGACTTCCTCAGCAGCCACGTGTATTACTTGAAGCATCAGTCATGTAGTTTTGCAAAGTTATGAATGGTATTCACAGTTTGGTTTTGGGATGCAGTTACTTTAACACGAGTAATTTTTTTTTTTCCCAAATAGATTTTAATATATCACTTTGTATTACCACTCCTCTACACTGTTACCAGAACTTTCTTCCACGGGTTATTTTTAGGGCTGAAGCTTTTTAAGTGGGTCAGATCTAAGCATGTGGAAACTGTTTGCTCATTTTGGAAACAAAAGTTACAGATTGTAATGTGCTTTTTTTCTGCCCTGGTCAGGACAGCCTGACCTGGCAGAGTAGTGGTAGGACTTTGACATGTAACACCAACTTTGAGAAGCTGAGCTATCATTACTGTGAACAAGAATTTACCTAAGCAAAAATCAGGGGCTTTTTTAAAAGTTAGTTTAAAAGGACAGTTGTGACAAACTGAACTGTAATTCATAATGAAAGGGCTGCCTATATCTGGATGGATAATACTGCAGTCCAGTACTACAGTATCTACATTGGAAGAACTGGTAGGAGTCTTCCATTATCCAGAGAGGGGTTAGTTAAACTAAGTCATACACTGCAAATTTGCTCTCCCCTGCACTTTCCTGTTCCTTGTCAGCAGTGAAGGTTGCTAACGCTCTTACAAGGCAGCAGTCTACAGCATACAAATTGCAGTGAACAAAGCAGGACACGGAAAAAAACCTTAATTGTTTTTACAGCTTCATGGTTTCTTTGTACTCTTGATAGTTGTCTCAAAATTTATCTGTTAACGTAAGAAATGTGAGTTACTTATTTCACAACCTATACCTAGCCAGTAAAACTCACTGTGATGGTAAGACAGTGAGGCAAAAGCACCACGTTAATGTAATGCTACTGGTAAGCTTCAGCATAAAAGGCCCACACCAAGTGCCAAGAAACGTTCCCCTGCTTTAGAACAGTGACGTCTACTGCTTAAAAAAATGTAGAAAACCAGCATGAAATAAATGAAGTACTGCTGTGTCTGATAAAGCTAAAGTCTTTTTACTTTCAAGGAACCATATTACTAAAGGATTCAGTAAATAAGGCACAATGGCTAACTGCAGATTTAAAAACTGAACATATAACCTGTTACATGTTTTTACCAGCTAAAGCCAGACCAGTACATGCCAGCGTATTTCCAAACCATTTCTCACTACCACCAAATCTTTTGCAGGTCAGCCACATAGCTCTTACTCATGAGTTAAAGCCGACACAAATCCCAATTTCCTGTGGCTGCGGGAGCTTTGCACCCAAGCTGACCTGCAGCCTCCCTGCATGCAGCAGTTTGTGCTAGCGAGCTGCAGAATTAGACTGGGTCTCAGTTTCAAAGGATGTAGGCTGGAAATCTAGATTTTAAGATACCATTTTTGTAATCACTGTATAAATAGGTGAACAGCTATATTAGATTGGGAGGAAAAAAATAAAAAGAACAAAACCCCATCCCTCAAACAGTTCTATATTAAAATTGGTAACCTGCACAAACTTTTAATGCCACGTGTCAGAAACGCCTCCTAAAATTCCCGTCTGGGGCCCGGTGGGAGCCGGTAAGCCGGCTGCGGCCCGGGGCAGCCCCCGCAGCCGCTTGGCACATCTCCCACCCGCTTCTTGGACTCCCGGGACCGGTGCCTGTTTCTCCGCAGCAGCGCGGCGTAGGAGCCGGCCGGGCCGCCTGCCCGGACCGTCCTGCGGGCTGCAGGGCCCCGCCAGGCCGGGCTGCCGCCGGCTAACGGCTGCGGGGGCGCACAGCTCCGGCCCCGCCGCGGGGGGGCCGCTGCTGGGAGGGGCGTCTCCCCAGCGCCCCGCAGCCGTTAACGGCCGCGGTGACGGCGGTGGCACCTCACGGGCGAACCCTCCCCGTCGGCCAGCGCGCCCCCAGCTCTGCCCGTCGCGGAGGGCAGAGCCGCGGCAGGGGAAGGGGAAGGAACCAGCTTCCCCCGCCGCCGCAGAGGGTGTCCCGCCGCCGCGGCGGGCAGCGCTGCCCCGCGAGGCGGCCCCTTTAAACCGCGCACACGCCAAGCCGCGAGGCGGGCGCGCCAAGGCCCCCGCGCTGCCGCGCCGATTGGTCCGGGTACCCGGCCGCGGCCAGCGCGCGCCAAGCCTGCCCGGGCGCGCCAGCCCCGTCTCCTCCCCGCCGCTCCCCGCTCCGCCGCGGCGGGCCAACCAGCGCCTCCTCCGAGGCGGGGAGCCTCGGCGGGGCGGGGCGGCCCCAGCGGCCCGCGAGCCCACTCAGTTTCGAATTCCGCCGGAGAGCCGGCGGCCTGTCCAATAGGACGGCAGAAGCGAGGCCGCGTCCCTCTCGGACCCCGCCTCCGGGGGCGGGGCTGATGGCTTCCCCGCCTAGCGGTTGGTCGGCGGGAACCGCCGCTCCGTGACGCTGGCGCCGAGTTGGGTGATTGGTTACGCTCAGGCGCGAAATGTAACGCGGGAAAATCCAGGGCTCGGCCTGGGCTGTGGGCGCGGAGGGGTCGCGGCGGCTCCTCCTTGGGCATCGCCGGGACCGGGACTGCCAGCGGGGCCGGCGCCGCTTCGGAAAGGTGCGGGGAGGCTGCGGCTGCTTCACCCCGGCCGCTGCTATGGCCGGGGGCTGCCGCTGACTTTGCAGATCCGCTCGGGGGTGGCCGCGGAGAGGGGGGTGGTGCACCGAGACCCCGCCGGGAGCCGCCGTCCCCGGCGATGAGCGGCTGAGGCGGGCCTAGGCGGCGACAGGTGGCGGCAGCCGCGGGACCTCCGTGCCGCTCCACACCACTCATCCCGGGACGCGGGCTCGAACAGCGGAGCTGAGCCGCCGCGGAGCGCCCCCGTTCCCTCGCCCCCCTTCCCGCGCCGGTGCCCGCGAGGCGTCGGCGATGGCGGAGCGGCTGCCGCCGGCCGCCCCGGTGTTTTTTTGCCAGGACTCCCCGAAGCGCGTCCTGGTTTCCGTTATAAAAACCACCCCGATCAAGCCCTCGCGGGGAGGCGGCGAGGACCCGGCGCCCGTCCCGCCCGTCCCCACCAGCCCCGGCTTCAGCGACTTCATGGTCTACCCCTGGCGCTGGGGCGAGAACGCCCACAACGTGACCCTCAGCCCCGGCGGCACCGCCGTCCCCTCGGCCCTCCCGCCGCCGCGCGGGGGAGCGGGCAGAGCCCCCGCCGGGGATGAGGAGAAGGCGGGGAGCCCGGGCAGCGGCAGACACCGGCACCTGAAGGTGAGTGCGGGGCGGGGCGGGCGCCGCTGCGGCAGGGCGGGCGGGCGGTGCCGTTAAAAGAGTGACTCCGCGCCGCGCGCCCCTCCCCCCCCCCCCGCCCGGAGATTTAAAGTGAAGTCACTTCCGGCAGCGGCGCGCGCGCCCCCGGTGCCGTTCGGCGCGGGGACGGGACGGGACGGGACGGGACGGGACGGGACGGGACGTGGAGCCCAGCCCAGCTCAGCTCAGCCCGGAGCCGCCCGCAGGCGGAGCGGACCCGGCGAGGCTTCTGTCCCTCCTCCCCACGTTTAAAATTAAAAAGGAAAAAAAAAAAAGCAAGTGAAGAAAACAAGTTGTCTTCTACTTCATCTGTTCCTCCCCATTTCATTGAGTGCGAGTCATCGCGCTGGCGGTGCCTGAAGTTCTCCAGCTGCACCTGCCGGCCGTAGCCAAGGCGTTGGGAGCAAGTTAGGGGAGGGCTTGGCACGCTCCGGTTTGGTTAACGACTAAACCACTAACGCTGTCACAGCACTGGTCCTCGGTCCCACTGGTGACTTGAAAGTCACTTCAGGGAAAGTTGTGGATTTTGACCAAACTGCAGAGGTGGGATTTCGGTCACATAATTGTTTCGATGCAGGATGGAATAAGGCGTGGCCGGCCGAGAGCGGACACTGTCCGTGACCTGATCAGTGAAGGAGAGCACTCTTCCAGCAGGATACGTTGCAATATCTGCAACAGGGTCTTTCCACGAGAGAAATCCCTTCAGGCCCACAAGCGAACTCATACCGGTGAGTAAAGGAAAGGTGTGAAGAGCTGGTGTAGGCAGCTTAGGAAACAGCAAGGAAGGAATTAAAAACACCCACAAACAATAAAGAAATGCCAACAAACTCAGCCTGTTAATATTTTATTGTAACTGTTAAATTAATCATACTTTTCTTCCCATGCTTGTTAGTGCAAGTCTTTGTTATGGGAAAGTGTAGCAACAATTTGGACTATAAAAGTATAGGCAAATTGTGTAAATATTTTATCTGCTGCTGTCATAGGCTTACTTCATAAGAGGGAGAACTTCTCTTGATCTTGGTGCTCAGTACATGGTAGCACATTTTATTCTGCCTTTTCTGTGTGGTTTGTTTCCTTCTTGATGGTGTGTTTTCCACAGAACAATTGAAGTTTAGCTGTCATAGGAGACAGTAACTTAGAAAGTGACTGTGTAAGCTGACACAGGCAGGATGCAGGAACAACCACAAAACCACAGATGATATGGAAAGAGTAAATTTATTCTCTTTACCTTGCAACCCAGGGGATCTCCATAGGAGCACCTGGGCAGAGGCATGCAAGCGGAGATGCAGGCATTGTGAAGCTCAGGCCTTGCTAGCCAGGAAGAGAAGAAGATCTCGAACCTGCTGCTTTTGCAGGTGTAGTTTTCCCACAGCAGGGCAGGCATCTCAAGGATGTTTGATAAAGTGCCTCTGAGTCTCTCACAGGCCTGTGTAATCTAAACACAGACACTCTACCCATCAAGCACACAAAGCTAAACAATTAGTATGATGTATGTGTTTCATTTGAGTGTGTTTACAATACTCTGTGCTAATTTTCCATTGTATTGCCACAGTTGCTGGTAACTTAGGCAGTGTAACACCCCAGAAGTGTAGCTTTAAATGCTGAGAAAAGCATTCAAATGCTTAAAATCACCACCCAGTCTCTCCTACCACTTAGAATTCATTTCCTGGGGTGGAGGTGGTCACACGAACTTACTGAACTGTACGTAGAAGGCAACTCGCAGCAAAGTTAAAATGTAGGATCAACTCACTCAATACCTGGCTGAGCTTCAAGTGAACATGAGATGCTATTTTTTTAAACCAAGTGAATACATTTTTTTTTTCCTTGTTCCAGCAGGACTCTATTTGCAATGAAGTGTGAACTAATGTAGTTCACAATATGGATGCAACCACTAACACTCCCCCCAGACACCCAAAACAAACAAACAAAACCCCAGAAGAGCCTTTACTCTTGTGGTCTCTTTCTGACTCAAGTCACTAAGACTAATCTAGGTACTAATATTAAACAGCATTTTCCTCATGCTCTTTGGTCAAAAGATGTTTTTATTTCACACTGGTTGTATTACGTGTTGAACTTGTATGAACTACTTAACTGAGCAGAGCTTACCCTGGTGTTATTCCTCTGACTTAAGTCAGCATCACCCTCATCTTGTCGTCCTTCCTGAGGAGCAGTGGCCTGGCATGGCTTTGCATAGTTGCACACAGTCAGATCCTCTTGAGGGAGGAGACACTTGCCATCTCTGTTCTCATTGCACCTTGCATGGGGAAATCTTCCTTGATGACTGGCATAAGAAAACTTTCTTGGCTTAAGTCTGGAATAAATTACTCTTGCAACCTCCATTTATCCAACTTTTCTCAAATAGTCTTCCCTAATAGATATTTCTACAACTTTGTATATTACTATACTGTTGAACTCAGTTATTTTATCGTAGTTCAGGCTATTTTAAGGATAAAACTTAGCTGGTTACAACTTGAATTACATTACTTGTCCATTTATTCATTTCACTTCATGTATTTCTTGCTCTATAGGTGCATAGTTTCATGGGACAAAGTGTATGTAGTGCTGTGCAAGAGGCTTAAATCAGAAAATATGACAAGGAAAAATATAATTTTGGTTTGTGGGGTTTTTTTTAGTGATCTCTCTTATTTGATACACCAGGGCTTTTTAAGTAGGTGCAAGCATCTGAGTGAGTAAAAGAACAGCTTGCCTGTGTAAATCTCAAGCCAGGGACCACCACTAGTTTCTATGAATTTTCTTTTACATTCAGCTTTCATAAATCTGTTCTGTTATTATTTTTAAGGTGAAAGGCCTTATTTGTGTGACTATCCAGATTGCGGGAAAGCCTTTGTTCAGAGTGGGCAGCTCAAAACTCACCAGCGTCTCCACACAGGGGAGAAACCTTTCGTCTGCTCAGAGAATGGTGAGCCCTTGAAGAACAATTTGCAGCTTTCAGAACTAGGGTCAGTCTAGTACTGGAAATGTATGCACGTTCAGGTGGCAAAGATCTATTAAAGCTTCAGATTTTAATTTTGGAGGAGCTTGTAGGGAAGGGAGGAGCCACGTAGATCTACATAATTATGCAAAGATGTATCTAAGGATTGCATGCTTTATTATGCAAGTAGGTTATCAGTAATTCTGTCAGTTGATACTAATGTATAAAATGAGGGGGCATGTTATGAACCTTGCAACTAGAGCTTGCTGTTTTCAACCAAACTTAGGGTTTTGTGAGTGAAGAAGGTCAGGTTCACCAGCATCTTCATCCCACAGATGTTATGCTTACTCATTGGCTGCCTTCTGTAATGTGTTCTTCATTGTCACTCCATGTTTTTTAAGGCTGTTTAAGCAGATTCACGCATGCAAACCGTCATTGCCCCAAACATCCATATGCCCGACTGAAGAGGGAAGAGCTCCCAGACAGGCTGAGTAAGAAGCAGACGGCTGACAATAAAGCTGTGGCTGAGTGGCTAGCAAAGTAAGTTCCCTCATGGTGTCATCTTTTTCTAAATACTTATAAGGATGGTCTGAGAAAGCATGTTATTCTCAGGGACAAAAAACCCCCAAACAAACCAAAACCAGCTGTTCCTCCAGTACAAATCAGTCCAGCCTTGCCTTTCTGCATGATTTTTTTTTTTCCCCCTCTGCTTAAATGCTTCTTTTTGTGTGATCAACACCTGCTAATACCTTGTTAGTGCTACAGTCTGCCTGAATTTGCATCAGTGTGAGGGGCAACAATTGCGTATGGGAACACCATGTAGGGAAGTCTGTCACAGATGTTCACTTGGGCACTTTGCTCCTAAAATACTGAATAAAGGAGGTTTCTGAAAGCTTAAGTACTACTATATAAGGGCTAAAAGATAAAGCCAAATGCAGTGCTCAGTTGGCTGCAAGCTAATACTTGGGAGGTTTTTGCCAACTTTGAACTGTTGGTGTTCGAGTCAGTTGTATGTATTTTAAAAGCATTCCTCACATTTGATTTTGTAGATACTGGGAGACTAGAGAACAGCGTGCTCCTGCTTTGAAAACTAAAACAATCGAGAAAACAGATCAGGAACAGCAGGACCCAATGGAATATCTTCAATCTGATGAAGAGGATGATGAAGAGGGAAACAGCGCTCATTCAGCTGCTCGCCGCCTCCGCCTCCAGGAACAGCGTGAACGCATGCATGGTGCACTGGCTCTCATTGAGCTTGCAAACCTAGCTGTGGCACCACTGCGACAGTAGATGAGAACAGAGTCTGCCTATACAAAATGTACTTCCGGGTGGTACTTAACCAGTTAGATCCTGAGCATAAGCTAAGCACCTTATTTGCTTCTCATAGGCTGCTATTCTGTAGAATTTATGAAGAATGTTGTTGCCCCATAACATGGGGTGAGAGAATTGCACTTTTTGTAGGGTAAAAGACAGTTGTAAAGTTTCTAAGTCTTTTGTAAATACAGGACTGCATAATGCAGGGTTGACAAATTTACGTGTTGTGGGAAGCTAGATTTTGCAAGGTTAACTCATTTATTTGAAGCAGTTTTCATAGAAAGCACTTTCTGAAGAAGGTGTTTGCGATTAGCAGAATGGTACACATGGCCAAAGAAGGCTGACACAAAGAAAAGTATTTATCTGACTATTTAAGCACATTTTTTATTAAGTGGTAGGTCTGAAGATACTGTTAAGCAGCAGTGAAATCACATTTCTCTAGTGTCAGTGTATCTTTACCTAGTATAACTGAGGTGGGAGGCAAAACTTAGTTAACTTGAAGAGGGGAAGAAAATGCTTCATGCAGGAAACTGTAAGATTGTTCAGGATTTTCACTGACTGCTCAAGGTAGGAGGCTTGACTTTGCCATTTTAAATTTTCTGATTTGATTTCAGTAGAATCTCTTGGCAGCACTTGTTATTCCTAATGTGATGTTAGGAAGTTTTGCACGTTGTTTGGTTTATCTGAAAATGATTAGTCTTGCAAAGTCTAGACAAAGGTAGACATTTGGTAGTATTTTTTTTCAGATGTTTTTGGACCCTGTAGTGATTTGGCACTTGATTTTCTTAATAAAGGGGATATTTACAGGGTGGTATGGATATGTAGTAAACTATTGTAGATCTCTTATTAGCAAACACTAAGTTTTGAAGTATTGCTTTTATATGATTATTAGCAAATAGAAGCCTCCGTACTTTCTGTGCATAAAGCCACCTTATTGCTTTACTTCAGGATAACATGCCGATCTTGTGTTCACTAACTGTAGCACAGCTATTAATTAAACACTGCAGAAAAGTATTCACTATACAACTAGAAAATAGGCTTCCAAAGATAGTTACAAGTGTGTTAACAGTGTGATTTCATGTATTTCCCAAATAAATGAAGTTACAGGACTCTGCCTAGTACTCAGACATTGATATAAAATGTTTAGCAGGAGATCTCTTCACTTTGTGAATGTTGTATACTTTCAAACAGCATTGTCTCGTGATCTTTTTCTGTATTTTGCTTTGAAGGCAACTAGAGATTCCTACCATGGTAATGAAACTTTGTTTTCAGATTGGACTTTTTGTTGTGTGTTTAGTGTTCTGGTTTTGGTTTTTTTTAAGCTACTGCTTTAGGGGATATTAATAATTTGTATTTACTGACCTGCTTGCTTTAACTCCTTCCTCTCACTGAAGGTCAGGAAATTCAGATGAGAAGGGAAGCTACTTTCCGTCTCGCTTAAACAAGAGGAAGAAATCATTTTATCAATCACTTGATATAGGCTGACCAGATGTGTACAGCTGTTCCAGAAAAGTAGCGTGATTTTACAACAGAAACTGCAACTGTTGCATTATGTTCTCTGATTGATAATCTGTTGTGGTTGAAAATCTCATTAACCCAGTTTGTTTAAATAATATAGTGATGCACTTAACTAAAGAGTAATTGAATAATTAAAAAAACCCCACTTTCTTTGAATATAAATAATTTCACACCAGTGATACGGTTTAACTTTTGCTTTCAGCTCCTAAAGTCAGCTGACACCAGGCTCATTTGTTTCTGTTTTAAGTCTTAAGCTTAAAAATATGAAACACTGTAGTGGTTCAAGGCTCTTTAGCCTGTGTAAAACTGGTAATTTGTTTGTGCAGGTTTGGAGTTTCTCAAATGTTACTGTTTTGACTGTTCAGTTGGCTGAATGCAAATAGTCTGACCCCAAAATGAGCCCCAAGTGTAACTTGGTTGTACTTCTGAGTTGTAACTCAGAATTACTCCTGAGTAGTATTTCACAGGGCACAATTGTGAAATTACCAGCCAGTTGCAGACTTACTTCATTAGGATTGATTTTTATTTTTTTTTCCCTCAGTCAGCTGTAACGCTTCGGGCAACTCACAGAGTATTTCTTCAAGTATGACAAGCATGCTAAATTGTACTTGGCTGCAAACAAAATTCAGGCAGCTGAAGCAGTTTTGTGTTGTGACAAGTTTTGGGTAAAATATCAAGTAAAACAAAATTGAGATGTGGAAGACTGTTTTATTAAGAAGTGATTACATACAGGTAATCTTGAAGTGTTTGGTGTTTCAAAAGATTAAGTTGTAGTTTGGCATGACTTAACAGCAGAAGAGTGGATGTGCTGTCATTTTGATGGATGCTTTGAATAAAAACTTCGTTTGATTTTAAAGTTTACTGTGTGCTGTTGGTAATTGTTAAATACTTGGGTTCTTTCTCGTTTCTGTAATCCTGCCAGCCTGACTTGTTGCGAAGCATGAAGATGTTTGTTTTCCCTGTTTTAGTCTGACACAAGTTAACCACTCACAGCAAATTTTTCACAGTTTGGCAAACTTGTGAGAGTTCCCTTGAAGCCAAGTCCAGGCCTGCAGTCCTGTGGGAGCCACGCTGGGCTGGGGTGGGCTGCAGCCCTCGGCCAGCCGTCTGCCTTCGGGTGGTTCGACCCACTCCCTTCCCTGAGACCGAGCGCTCAGAGATGCTGAACTCCCTGCCCGTGAGGCTGGTTTAAAAACAAAGCCAAGGGTGCCGGGTGGTGGCAGAGAGTACCGGCGAACCTCGGGAGCTGCCCCCTGGCGTGGCGTCCCCGGAGGCGGCGGCAGCTCGTGCTGCATTTTTACCCCGAGTACCTTCCCTTTCGGCCGAGCCCCGAAAAGCCGCCGTGGCTGTGGGCTGGCACTGCCGGAGACCGCCGGCGGTGGCTGCTGGGGGGCCGGGCCGGGCGGTAGCGCCCCGCGAGGCGGAGGGGGTGCGCGGCTGCGGCACCCCGCCGGCAGGGCCCCCGCGCCCGGGCTCCGCACGGCGCCCCGCCCCGGGGCACCCTACGGCCGCCGCCGGCCCTCGGGGCCGGGGCGGGGAGTAGGGTCGACGGCCCGGCCGGCCGCACTCGTGCAGGCCGCCGTGGGGCCTGGCCCGCCGCCGCCGCCGCTCCTCGCAGCCGCCGCTCCTCGCCGCCATGAGCGCCGGGCAGGCCGCGGGGGAGGCGGCGGGCGCCGCTGCGCCCTCGGCGCTGCCCAGGGTGCTCTCAGCTCTCTTCTACGGGGCGTGCTCCTTCCTTATCGTGCTGGTCAACAAGGCCCTGCTCAGCGCCTACAGGTGAGGGCCGGCGGCGCGGGCCGGGCCGCAGGCCACGGCGGAGGGGGCGGCGGGGCCTGCCCCGGCTCTGTCCCGGCCCGGCCATCCCGCGGGCTGCCGGCGCTGCCGCTTTTCCCTGGCGAGGGCAGGTTGTACCCCGCTCCCGAGGCGGAGCGGGGCCCCACCGCCCGTCGGGGAAGCGTTTTCATTACCGTTGACATAACTCGGGGGGCGTTGGTGCAGCTCGGGTCTCGGGGCAATCCGCTGGTGCACCGGAGATGTCGGGGAGTGTGCTGAGACTCGGGTCGTTTTCTGCACTTTCAGACCCCATTTATGCCTAGTACGCACCACTTCCGCAACACCGCCTGACAGTGGAGTCCTTGGCAGGCATATTTTTGAAGTATGACAGTCTTTTCCTCGAAGGCTTTCTGTTATTCCCAGTGTCGAGCCCGGTGTCTTGCTGGTCAGACCAGATCAGACCCTTCAGGGAAATAGTTTGCCCCACTGTGCCTCCCGAAAAATCTTATCTTCCTGCAAGCACCTTTGTTTCCTGAGGGAGCTGAAAATGAAAAGTGAACGTCAGAAAAATCCCTTAATGATAAAAACACTGAAGAACTATGTCTTTGACTTGATGGGGCACCCTGTATGGAATTGTCGTCCTGTAGGTGTGATCTCACTGGTAATGTGCTTTACTTAAAAGGTTTTGCTCTGGTTTTGTTGGGTTTTAGCTCATGAACTAAAAACAGAAAAGGGAAAAAAAAAAACCAGAATGGAAGAAAAAAACTTAAAAGCAAAACTAGCAGTGCTTTTCAGTGCTCTTTGAACACATAACAGCTGTATATAGCATCTTCCAGAAATGATACATGAGGCAAGCTGAGATTTTGTTCCATAGTGGTTTTCATCATACAGTCTGCAGCTCCCTGGCATATGTCTAGCACATCCGTGAAAGATAGTCAAGGACAGCATGACCATCAGTAAGCCTAAATTTTGTACGAAGAGTTTACAGCATTGCTGGAAATGTTTGGGGCTATGCAGATCAAAAATGCCTGGAGAAATCTGTGTCGTACAGATGAGTCTCCATATTTATGTGTGGTGTAGCTGTAAGTACAAACCAAAACACAGTTTAGGTGTTGCATAATTATAAATGGAAGTCCTGTTTCTTCTCCTCTTACCCTCTGCCCCCGCCCCCCCCCCCCCCCCCCCCCCCCGTTTCCTGAAATCACTTTTGCTACTGGTGGTTCCTAACCCCTTATCTGTGTTAGGACTCCAGTATCCTTATGGCCTTCCAGCTGCAGTTCAGAGTGTTTATTTCTTTTGCTAATACTCTGTTCCCATCCCAGTAGTGCTTGTTGGAGATGTACATTTCTTGCACACCAAGTTCCTGGAGGCTTCTGTAGATAAATAGCCACAACCTCAAGGCACTAATAACAGAAAATTACAAAGCTTGTTGAGAGCGTGGACCCTCCTTAGGCATTTGTTAGTGCAGATATGCACAGAGAATTAAATGGGTTTTATTTAGAGACCCTGGATACAGTTTTCTGTGTGACCATCCCTGACAGTGCAGTCCAGCAAAATGTGTGACTCTTCGGAGGCAGCAGGAACTGTCACATTCAGGGACCTAAGGCTTTTGGACAGAGAGGCTCCAGACACTGCTGCAATATGGCATAAAGCAGCCATCCATCATAAATAACTTATTTTTCTGTATTTCAATATGCATATGGAAAATTAGCAGTTACTGCCACACCTTTACTGGTTTTAACTTGAGGTAGATTTAGGGGAAAAAATGGAGGCACTCAGGCTCTTTGGATGTCCTGCTAAAGTTTCTGCTTTCTTAACGTTCAAGTATCCATCCTTTCAGCTAAAGCTAATTGAAGGGATATGGTAGGAATTTAGCTGTTTTAGCAGGCAGTAGATGTTTCTACAACATTTACCTAGGTACTTTCTTTTCACAAAAACATATTGCTAGTGTGTTTGGGCTGTGGAGGTAAGCTTCCAAGTTTGCTCAAAAAGTAATGCATTATTAAGAGTTCTCCAAGTGTGTTACCTTCACTTACAAATATTCCCAAAACAATTAGCAGTTTAGAATTGATTGCTACATTATTTGGATGCAGCTTGTGTTTTGCCACAGAAATAAAATACTAGGACTCCAATAAGTGTAGCAGTTCCTGAGCTTTTCTGAAAGACAGGCCAGTCATCCACATGTTCAGTTGTTGACTATGGTGCTAAATTTAAACCCTTTTGTTTTTCCTTTCCTCAGTGTTAAATTTATCTGTTTATGTTTTTCAGCTTCCCATCACCAATGTTTCTTGGAATTGGACAGGTATGTTCACAAGTAAAGCATACTAAATGTACTCCTCATTTTGTAAGTTAAACTAATGGTAACATAGAGATATATTTTAGGGGGGGAAATCTGTTATACCACACTGCTTGTCTTCTAGATTAGATATACTGTAAGGATGAGTGATATGTTTTAGTGAGATCAAGGAAGTTTCAGCTTATGTCAAAACTATTGCCTGGGAAAAGTCATGTAAAGTACTGGAAATGCCATTTATTTCCCCTTGCAGAGTTCAGTAATTAAGAGATCTGGCCTTCAAAACTGTCAAGATTTGGTCTAGCAAGTGCATAGATCCTGTAAGAGTCCTTGAGCTTTTGTGGGTTATATGCAGAGATATCGCCCCTATTTGTAGACAAATATGTATTTCTTCATAAATCTCTCCCCCTGTTCCAATCAGTTTTCCAGTAGGACTACCACACAATTTTGGTTCTTTGTTGCTTTATTTGCCTGTGGGCAATTTGCAGTACTGCAGCAGAAATATGTTTTTTGTTATTTCTTGTTGTTAGTAGGTATCATAGTAAAATCAAAATTCAAATGTTTGTGTACGTAATCTGTAAAGAATGTGTGATTGCGGAGAGATGGCTAGGAAAGATGGAGCCCTGAAGCAAGTGTTGTTTAGGCAAATACATTTAAAAGAGAGGATTTGCTTAAGCCAGGGTTACAAGCTAAGGGGTAGTGAGGAAGAGGTGAGAACAGGGTACTGCAAGTCTGACTTCTCTGCTGTTTGATGCTGAAGAGAGTAAAATGTCTTGTAAAGTCTTTGCTGTTTGAAAGGGAGAGAGAGTTTCACACATCCAGACTGCTCAAGAAAACACACATCACGTTTCAGTGGAAGCCAAAGACTAGAAAATGTGGCAACAATTCATGTTAAGGGCAATGATATGCTTTGTTTCTTTGCTGAACTTAAGACTCAATGGCATTTCCATTTTGTGCTGACTGATCCTTCCAAGATTTCCCTGAACACTTTGTAAAATGCATATAATACTCATTTTAGTCTGTTTTAGTCTGCAGAACCCGACTCCAGCCCATACTCTAGATAGTCAATTATTGTATTTTTGTATAAGAAAAAACCCTAACATTTTTTTTCCTCCCTGGGGCCAGTGTTAACTCTTATGATGTGTGATTGCTCAGGTATTCTTCATTCTGTCCATATCTTTATTATTTCTTCTTCATGTTGTCAACAGACTGATTGGTGCACAACTCCTGTCTCGCATTATCAAAAAAGCTGTGAGAGTGATTCTGCAGACTAAACAGCACTCTGAGTGAAAACATCATGATTATTCTGGAATTGTGTCCTGTTCTATTTTCTCAGCTCCTTCTCAGCATGCGTTGTTTCACAGGGTGCTGGTAATTTTTTCAAGCTAGTAAAGCATATGCCTATACTGTGCTTTTAAATAAATAGCTGGCAAAATTGATAACAATAAAGTTATTCCAGTTTATTAATTGCATGCTGTGCTGTTCTTTGAAAGAAATACATAATACCTAGCATTTGTCAAGTGCATATAAAGATTTTGTCTTTGAAGCAGTTCTTTCATTCATATATTACAATTTTGCTCTTACATAACGTCTCGTTTTTTCTTTTTGTTTAGATGGCAGCCACCATACTTATCTTGTATGTGTCAAAACTAAATAAGATTGTTCACTTCCCCGATTTTGACAAAAGTATACCTGTGAAGGTAAGGGTTACATAAGTCCTGATATTAATAGGAAAATGTTATCTCTTACAGTGGCATTCTTTCTTATGGAGACAAGATACAAAAGACAAACAGGAAAAGTTTGCATTTGTCAAATGTGATTATTTGTATCTTTGTTTCATTTAATATTGGATTTGATAATTTTATTTTCACTGCAATATTTTGGCCTTTTGTTTGCAGAGAAATGTGGTGCCAATTTGTTATGCAGTACGTGGGAAAGGGTGCTGTACGTTCATACAGCTGGATGAACTCTTTCAGATACCTGAAGTATTTTTCTGGATGTATACAGCTCCCTGTGGGGTCAGTGGGAGATCTGTGTTTAAGAAATAATTTTGATTACAACATGAAGGGAGAAAGGCTGCTTGGAAGTAGGACATGTGATAAAACAGTAGGAAAAGAATAGGTGATAGACCAAAAATGTAAACAACAGTTGACTAAAAGGGGCTGAAATAATGCCCACTGAAAACACTGTAGGTAGGGGCTAGCTGCAGCGTACAGACCTTAAGTGTGTGTAGTCTAAAGAGACAGAACTGAGAAAATATGAGAGGAACTTTTATTATCTCAGATTGGGAACTAGGATTTGAAATGACTACAGCAGTGATCTTTGGACATGGATGCAAAAGTCTGCAATGTTGCTGGAGCTTTACCTTGATGCATAAGCCTTTGTATCTCTGACTTGTTGCAGGGTATTGGTCAGTGTTTGCTCAGAGATAGAGTTAGCTCCCAGCTCTGCTACAGGGCTCAGATATCATAGCTTTTCAGGCCAGCAACTTGGTTGCAGCATCTTGTCTTGCCATCAGTATGAGGTTTACTATGAATGTCTCACACCCATTGGTGAATGCTGTTTATTCTTAATGCATGTTGAAATCATTAGCATTTCTTCATATAAAAATCCAAAATATGAAAGAAGGTTTCTCAGGGGGTAGTTCTGAGTTCCACGTACAAACAACTTGTTGAGACCTCAAGAAGTTTCTTCTCTCCGCCTCTCGCACTCTCACTACTCTCCCTGTTTGCTGTTGCCTTCACTTTTAGTACAAAGGCATTAAAAAATACAGCACCCATTTTTTTTGGTCTAAATAATATCTATCCTTTGGAAGACTTTCCTGGATATGGTGGAAGCAGTCAGCACTGCAGCATTCAGGACTTGCATATTGCTGTAGTGCTGGATTTGACTAGTCACAGTCAGCTGGATTGCTCATTGTTCATTTCTTTACTTTTCAAAGCACCCTTTGACCAGCTCTTTATCCTTTTGACAACTTTTCCTTTCATTGACTCTAAGATTGCTTTTCACTCCTGGACTGGTTTATGTCCTCAGTGCTTTCAGATAGAGTTTTAAACTAGCAAAGTGGTTATTTTAGTGACAAAGCTTTGGAGTTCTTCACCCTTTTAAGTAAATGTTTCACTGATCTCTGATGTTGTGCTGGATGTTGCAATTTTGTCTTTACAATAGATGAATTTCAGAGGAAAGAGAATGTAATGTCAGCTCTGTTTTTATTCTATGAATGAAATAAAACAAATTTTTCTAAATAAAAGAGAGAGCATTACAAAAGTTTTGCAAACTTATGTTGACAGACTGAATATACTTACACTTCTGTTTGCTTTATAGTCCTATTTACTTTCACTGTTATTTTCACTTAAAAGCTAACTTTAGTTAACTTTTACTGCACAATTCTCCTCTCTCCTCTTTGCTGTAAAAGAAATGCAAAATTTTTAACATAGATAAGATGCAGCCCACTCCTCTGTATACTTTTTCAGCACACAGTGCTTTGAGAGGGCATAGCCTCCAACAAACACAATGTCTTCTGAAGCATGTATAAGCACAACAACAGCAGCTGTTACATGTTAGGATAGAGGATCTGTTTTGTCTTTCTGCCATTTCAGCTCCATTTGACTGATAGTGAATGGGACTAGATGTACACACCACCTTTGTCCCCATTGATTACTTTGGCTGGTTTTAATCTTCTGCAGTTTTTCTGTAGTGGGAGAGTTAATACCTTTGAACTGCAGCTGAATATTGTGTGGGGATCCCTGACTTCTTGTACGTTTTCTTAAGGCTCTGAAGTTCTGTTATTGTTTCTCTGTATTGTGTTAGGGCCCATATGTTTCTGTGCGAGTCAGTCTCATAATGCTAGAAGCTGGAAAAGGTAAAGGTAAAGTTTCATTACCTTTCATTTCTAGTATCTCACATAGCATAATTTGTTGGGTAGATCTAAAATGGTGTATCTTCCAGACATACTAGTATATGCGGAGTACCTGGAGAAGCACAGCATACATACAGTTTATTCATTTTTTTATTGCATCTGTTCTCTTGCTTATTTAGCTACTGTTATTAATACTACTTTTACACCTAAAATTCAAATGTTAGAGTGGCTATTAATCTGAGGGTTATAGTAATTAAAATAAAACTGATTAACATTTACTCTAAATGGAGTCTGAGTCTCATTAGAGGTAGATTGCAACTCTTCTAATGAAATCAGTGAAGCTGGGGTCATGAATGATCACATAAATGGGAGCTTCAGATCAGTTTGCAGCATAGTTTTGGTTTTTTTTAAAAACCATCTTTCTTGCTAAAAATATATCTGATATTATAGTTATAAAATTCTATCAAGTAAAGTTTCTCAACAGTGCTTCAAAACATAATAATCTGAGTTGTGCTTTTAATTTTATCACAGTTGTTTCCTCTGCCTCTGATTTATGTTGGAAACCACATAAGTGGATTATCAAGTACCAGCAAACTCAGGTATAGTAAATGGAAATTATAAGTAGACTGTTTGGATTTTACCCTTTTGGGGGGGGGGTAAAAAATAAACACTAAAGAGCATTGCTTAGGGCCTTAAATGCATGTGATGTCTGTCTGTCTGTCTAAACCCCTGATACTGTTATGAAGTTCTTAGCCAAACATTTGATCTCTTTACAAGTTCTGTGATTCCTTATTTAAGGGGGGCTTAGCCAGGCTTGTACTGACAGAAAATCACAATACTCCACTGTGACAATGAAAGTGCTTTCACTTTCCCCTCACACCCAAGTGTCCAGCTTTTCCTGGGTGTCCTAACCAGAGAGTTTGAAAGCTGAAAGAAAGATATTTTTGAAGGAAGAAGAATAAAGGAAAGATTCGTGATGTCAGTGCAGGTTATTGCCAAGAGATAGAGAAGCTGCTGTGTAGTGGGGTGGTGGCCATGGCTTAGCCCTGCTGAGCGCCAAAAGCAGGTTGAGGGGAGATTGCTGAAGGGCTTGCTGGCTCCTCTGTGCCTGTAAGCATAGATCCATGAGAATTTCTTCCATGCTAGTGTTAAAAAGGTGTAAGTTACATAGAGGACCTGCTGCAGTAGATTGGATGACCAAATTTTCTGTGGAAGAGGAGTGCAGAAGCATGATGACTGCACCAGGATTGGAGGATACAGCACTACCATTGCGATGGTTTCTTGTATGTTATTACAGGTTCCTGAGGATTTGACAGTAAGCTAAACCAAAATGGAGAATTTTGCAGGTTTTCAGCATTTTGTAACTTTGAGACAGATGCTGGGAGAGAAAATATATTTCCTTTAATTTGGTTACATTTGGTTTTATTTATAGAATTAGTTTTCTCTGACTAGCAGCATTAGATGCCTGATTCTGCAACTCTTTGTTGTATGCATTCAGAAGTTGTTTCACTGAAGTGACTGTTCAGGCAGACATAAGGACTTTGGCAGTACTGTCCCTAGTAGCACTTGAGCCATTGTGAATATGGAAGTAGTTTCAATCCTATAAAAGTCTGATTTATGGGTTCTTCTTTTCCATATCCTTAAGTGTAATTTTAAAATAAAAAGTTCAGTAGGTTATTTTAAACATCAGTGCACGGGCTCCTCCTCCTGTGGCTGACATACCTCTTTTAGATTTACTGTTAATAAATAATTTTGGTAACAGAAAAGTAAGAATGGCTGCAGTGTTTCTAGCATTAACATTTTGTTGTGTTGTGTTTTGTTACATTATGTGACATTTGTTTACATTATGGAATTTTCCACCTTGTTTGGGTTGTCAGTAAGGTATAGATGATCCTATACATAACTTCAAAATGTCTGTTGTAAACTGATTAAACTGTGTGTTAGGATTTGTATAATTCATGAATGCAGTTGCTAATAGTTATCTTAAACAGAGGATTAATTGGTCCATATGGCCATGCTGTCAGACAGAAGTGTATTCTCAAATTAATCAAAAAAAAGGTTTCCAACTGCATTACTTGATGTAGACCAACAGTATGTTGTTCAAAAGTAACTGTTTGTTTGGTAGTTGCAGCTGGTCCCACCTTTCATGTTTCTTGTACTTTCTGTGATTTTTTTCTTGTGGATTTATTTTACTTTTTTTAAAGTACAACTTGTTTACTAAGTATGTTTGCTTTGTATTTTATTTCTGTTACATGTTTTTGGAGACAGGTTAATTATGTGTTCTCTAAGTTTAGAACAGAAATAATTTTTACCTACCCATGAATTCTGCAGAAAGAATTATTCCATAGGGAAAACAGCTTTTATATTCCATTTCACTGATGCAGAGGAACATTTTAGAAGGTAGCCAGTTGCATATCTGATTATTTTTCAAAGATTTGGTTGTCTAATCTGCCTGTAGTGTCAGACTGACTTTTTTTTAAATATGCCAGGTGGCTGGGAATTTGTTTTGGTTGCTTATTGCTGGACTAATGGTTTCATCCTCTGGTTACTAAAATTAGGTAAGAATTAGGACATAAAAATGCTGTTAATCTGACACTATGCCTGGATTTTATTTTTTTTTTTTTTTGACAGTTTGCCGATGTTTACAGTGCTCAGGAAGTTTACCATTCCACTTACTTTACTGCTGGAAATCATCATACTTGGGTGATCATTTTTTTTTTTTGTTTTCATTTAAAATACCTTTATTTTAGATCATATCAAATGGATTACTTGTGACATCTCATCAGAATATTGAATGAGTGCTTTTTACTGACAAATAGAGAAAAGCAAAGAAAGTGGTTTTATGTAGCTTTTTTTGAAGACATAGATACCTGCATTTTAGTGAATACAGGAAAAAAAAATCAGCTTGCTTTCATTTATACAGCTCATTGTCTTGCCTGTTGCACAGGGATAAGGTAAGCAGAGCACAACTCACTTTTAGCGGTTATGGTTTGTGTCTCATCTTGGAGGCCCCTAAACTGCAAACTGCTTCAAACAGGGAGATCCGTATGTCTCAAAACAGTGATGATAGTATGTCAGTCTGCTTGTGTAGAGTAGTTTTCTGGGTCAAGTCCAAAACCATACCAGTTTAATGAAGCAAAATGGTATCTACCAGTGTGCTGTCAGATCAGAAAATTCCGTAATTATAGATACCTCTGCTATTTTTAATGAGAAATTAAGAAGTGTATGCTATTGCAGCTTGGGATCACTAGTTTCAGTTGTACTCTCTTGGAAGAGCAGGAATATAAATACATCATACTTTGTCACTGTCATAGTTCCATCCAGATAGCTTGTGCTTGCTTGAGGTGAGGTCATAAGGGGAAAAGCTGAACCTAGGCAACATGAGAGTGATGATCAGGGGAAAAGCTTTTCAGAAAAGCTCCAAGTAGACTGTCATCTCTTTTCAGATGAAGCAGCAGTTGATCAATGTGATTCACATTTGGGGATGCTCCAGGATTATTTTCTCCTTGTAAGTTCTCACAGGGAAAGCAGAACTTGCTGTCTTCTTCTGTTTGCCTGAGGACTCCCACAAGCAAGTGAGGAAATTGTGAGTTAGGTTGTCATCAGTTCTCAGCTAGACTACAGCAATATGGTGTATGAGTGCAAGCAACATCCTAACCTAAGGGAAGTTTAAGAGCAAAACACTGTATTTGTACAGACTGCTGCAGTGTATTTCCTCAGGGCTGAAAATGAAAGGACTCTAGAGAATTTATGCTGGCTTACCTCAGGATTTGAAAAGCAGTCAAGGTCTGGGTTGTTACTGTTGAGAGTCATAATCAAAGCCTAACATATCTAGAGACTACATACAGCTTTGTTGTTGGGACAGTGGTCCACAGCTGTGCTCCTTTGACACACAAGATTCCTCCAAGAGTATTGTATATTTCTCACAGGCCATCTCAGAGGTGGGGAGAATACTAGGGGAATGTCTGAAAGGCACATTGCTGTATGGTGCAAAAATAAGTACTTAAGATATTTCTAAGTAAAGTAATACAGGTATAAGAAACAGAATAGTTTTATGGTATGCTTTTCCCTACTCCGTCGAGTGCTGGTGTAGATGTAGTGAAGAATATGGTAAACTTCCGTGCTTTCCCCTTCATGTACAATGTTTCAATTTGACTTCAGACTAAGTATCAATTTGAAAAATAACCAAGCTAGTGTGCTGTACAGCATCTTCCCCAAGAAAGGTGAGATGAAAAAATGCATTGGATTACTGGAATACACTGAAATGTGTCCATTATGAATACCAATACACAGTAAATTACAGTTTGTTTCAGAGCTGTTACCTTAAACCTTTAACCTTTGCTTTAAAGATTATCTAGTAGCAGACTGCTCACAATGCTTTTTCAATCTCGGTTCTCAGGGCCAAGGTCTGACAGCGTGGCACATGGTGAATCACATGGCTTCTGTAAGGTTATCGAGACTGTGCCCTCCTGTTAAATGTTCTGTGATTGCTAATTGCTTTGAAACTTCTCAGGCAGACAGCCATTTAATCTCCTCTACAAATAATGAAAATGTGAACTGTCTTAATTTTTGTCTACAGGAAACGATACCCACTGAGTATTATAGTCAGCGTATTTGCCATCATTCTTGGGGCTTTCATAGCAGCTGGGTAAGGTTTTCATTTGTTATATGAAGTCATGATGTGAGAGGAGGGACAACAGGAAGATTTTTTCCTTGTTAAGTGCCAAGTAAACCTAAGTTGAGATGAGTTACTCTGGGTTGTTGATTTGGAAAATCTCTCTACTGACATCATTGGGAGTTACATAAATACAAAGGGAAGAATTTAACTCCAGCTGGAAGTATTTGGGTGGTTCTTTTTCCCACTCCTAGGTTTTCCATGTTTATAGGATCATAAGTGAAGCAAGCTAAAACTGTGTGAGGAATGCTGCTTTTATTTCATAGTATCAGTGTGTTTTAATCTTAGAAAAATATGCTCTTGTTCTGGACAGAAAGACTGACTTTTTGGTTGTCAAATATTGTTTTGAGGTAGGCAATGTCTGTTTCTTTAATCACTTTAAACAAGTTCAAATGTGAGATGAAGTTCACAAAGCACTTTTATGCTAGTCTCTTCTGTTTTCTTTCTGTTTGAATATTCCTTTACTTAACTGGAAATGTAATGTTATTTTTTGTTTCTTGACTTTGCTATGCATGAAGGTAAATAATTTCCATGTAATGTGACTCAGATAGAGCCATGTCCTATTAAATTAATTGCCCTGTATCCATAAGGTAACTAGTCAAAACAGAAAGGATGACAATATGTCTGGTCTGACTATAAAACACAAGTAGTCAGACTATTTCCTAGATACTTTTTGTGTAAAAAGAAATAGATAAGTATACTCAGTAATAATTGGACAGGTTGTCAGGATTGAGACAGATGGAATTTTTCAAAGAATGAAAACTGAACGTTTCCTGCCACTTCCACACTGAGTACTGGGAACTCTCTGATGACTTATTTGTGATGGTCCTGTGACTCGAGAAATATAAGGTAATTCGACTTGCAAAGAAGACTTAAAGCAAAACCTGTGACTTGCTGGAATTCTCAGGATTTGCATTTCCTCGTTTATGTTATTTCTCTAGGTAAACAAGGTAATGCAGTGCATTGTATACTGTTTGCTTATTTACAATATTATATTTCTTTCTCAGGTCTGATCTGTCTTTTAATCTGGAGGGCTACACCTTTGTGTTGCTAAATGATATCTTCACAGCTGCAAATGGAGTTTACACAAAGCAGAAAATCGATCCAAAGGTAATTGTGGGGTGATTGTTTAATTTAACATTATGACAGTATGGTAACAGTGTATTACTTACTATATGACTTTATGAACATACAGTTATAAGCTGTTCAATAGTTTCATTTGCTTTCATAATTCAGTTGATATATACGTCATTAATACAGAACAGCCTGGGAAAAACTTGTTATTAGTATCTCAGGCTAGTTTAGATAAACAGTGTATTTTATTTTCTCCCAAGTCTTTTAGGCAGAGGTTGTAGTGGCTTTAAAATGTTCCTTTTGGCTAAAAAATAAAATAAATCCAAACTAAAAGCAAATTGTTTCCCTGTAAACTTGATGTATATATCTAAGAAAGATAACTTTTTGACTAGAAACAGATTTTAAGTGAGGTTTATGTAAAATAAACTTGTGGGTAGGAACAGAGACCTGTCCAGTTTGAGTTAATAATCACAACTGATGTATTTTTTGTATATCTAAAAGCAAGTCTACAGCAAACCCAGTCACGGCAAAGAATTAGGTGATACCTTGATACATTATACTTTATGTAAACATTGAGCAGGCTGCTTGTCAAATACAGTGCCATGAAAACATAACCAAGCTATAGCAAAGAACAGTCTTGGAGATGCTGGATAGAGGTTTTGTCACTGACTTTTGTGGTTCAGTCTGTACAGCGGAAATATATATCTTTTAATAATCTTAGGAGTCACATAAAATCCAGACTCTGTATTTTTCTTTATAAGCAGCACTTAACAATCTCACAGTTTTCTGCAAAATAACGTTTTCATTTTAAAGCAAGAGATAAGATGGAGAGCTTTGCTAAGTAGCATGGCTGAATCTGGAGGAAGGGAAGGCTGCTTTTTCATTCCCCTAATCTGCCTTTGTGTCAAGCAAGTTAACCAACAGGATATATGGCATCCCTCAAGTTGCTTGAAGTTACATCAGTTACCAGTGATTAAAGATGCTCCATCTAGGAGTCAGACTTCATTAATTTTCCTATTATGCTGGCCCTAAGGAGCCATCCTGCTATATGCTTTTGTGGTTGATTTACAGTAGATGGAATGCGTAATCCCTTGGCCAGGCAGAGACTTATGTGGAGTCTTAACACAAAGCAGTTCTGGAACGGTGCCTTGGGAAGTTTCTAACTAGCTGGTGTTTTATAGAAACTGTTCAAGGTGTAGTAGAGCAGTAATATTCTGCTGAACATACAGACAAAGTGACTTAAGTGGAAACTCAGCTCAGTACTAAACACTGAATCTAGCAATCTCAAGTTTGTATTTTAAATTGAAATGTATTATATTTTGTCTGCTCATTGACAATAATGTCAGAAGGATTGCCAGGGTAGTATTTAGTAATTTTAGCCCAAATGGCTAGTAATTCCATTTCATTTTTCACAGGAGTTGGGAAAATACGGTGTGCTTTTCTATAATGCTTGTTTCATGGTGGTTCCAACAGTAATTCTTAGCTTTTCTACTGGAGACTTTCAGCAGGTAAGGAGCAATATTGCATATCTCAGACTGGTAACGGTGTTTCACTGGGTTTTTTCAGTTGTGGGTTGGGTGGGTTTTTATGTTTGATTTTAAAGAGATACTTTCTAGTTAGTGACTAGTATTTGAAATATGTGACTTGGGCTTGCCTTTTACAGGTAAGAACTTGTAATTATTCACTCTAAGGAGAAGCCATGATATGATATGATATATGATATGATATGATATCCCTTATATGAATCTTTGTTTAAGAACTAGTGTGTGAGTGGGGACTCTCGACTAGAGCAATTGGTTGAGACTCCAGCTGCAGTGTATGATTTGCCACATGCTCTAAAATGAGATTGCAAATACCAAAACCAGACAATTTCTAGTCCTTCTCTCATTCTGATGCACATAACAGATTCCTGTTCCATCTCAGTCTAGTTTAGTGACCTACATTCTACATTCTCGTAGAACAACAGCATGACTCTCCATAGGTAATCATAGTACAATATAATACCGTAGTCAGTATGTCCTGGCATGTAAAGTATCAAACCAGGAGGTTTGTGTTTTTCTGGCTCCCTCACAGACTTGCTGAGTTGCCTTTTTCTTACCAGTAAAATGAGTCTAGACATTCATATTCCTTTTTGGAAATGTTTGAGATTTGCCATTGAAAATTGTTACAGAGCTTGGGGGTGTCATAAATCATTCCAGTGTCCTTTGTTGTGTGTTGTTGTGCTGTGAACTCACATGATTTTGTCATTGTGTTCTTAGAAGTCTGCTTTAAGCGGAAAAATTGCCATTCCCTGAAAATGATGGATTTAGATCTGCTCTGAGTGTGAAATCTCTTCTTGTGGTGTCAGTTCACCATGACCTTGTGCCAGTTTAGGAGAATGCAGCTGATGCCCATCTTGTCAGATGTAGTGGGAGCCAAGTTTGTATGTAAGGTTTCAACTGCCTCAACTTCCCAGCAGACAGGGCTGGAGGCATTTTGGGAGAACGGAACAGGGAAGTTTACCTTGTTGCTAGGTTTATTGCATTGGAAAAGTAGAGTGTGTTTTGCTCACATGTTGATTTGGCACAAACAATTTAATGCCCTATTACCTGAAAAGAATAAATAAATATCAGAGAAATGCATAGTGCCTATTGTGCATACACAGTGGCCTGGTCACTTAATATTAAAAGTCCCATTAAATTATGTGGATAACTAGTGTCAGTGTGATGCACAGAGATTAAATCAGAGAAAAGAGGGAGAAAATGGAAAAATATTGATGAAAAGTCAACAAAACGTTGTAGATAACACCTGTATTTAGCAGATTTTTGGGTCATGGAGGTTGGCTTGCTTTTACCCTGGCAGAGCTTTTTGCCTTGATCCATTACAGACAATGCACAGCATGTATCTTTTGCCAGTCAAAATGTCAGTACAGAGTCCATGTGATAGAGAGATTGCTGCTTCTCCTCTAGCTAGTTCTGGAATGGTAGCTACCACATCTCATAGAGACTGCAGTTTGTGAGTGTCCCAGTTATTCACTTCTCCTTCACCAGTTGGCTGACTAGGAGGACAGCAAAACATGATGCGGTGGAAGAGAAAGGAACCACCAGAATGTCCTTCTGTAATACTTTGCAATTTGTTGTAACACCAGCACAATTCTAGCAGGGCAGAGCTGCCCGAGATCCCTCTAATCTGTTACATCAGGTGGTGGAGGCTCAGCTCGCCACAGCTCAGCATGGACTAACAGCTTTTATCCTATTCCTCCTCAGGGGTATGTTCAGCCTTTCCTGAGTTTTGTGCTGATACAGGTAGCTTTAAACTAACCAGATTAAAATGAGGCATATCCTGGAGTTACAGAGATGAAAAGAATCTGTGACATCTTTCTTAGTGACTGTTGTGGGTCACTGTGTGTTTGTTTGCTGCACATCACTAAGGATCAGACTTCAAAGTCGTGATTTAGCCTTTTCATTGACCTTCATTGGTGAGAGACCTTAGTAATGCTTATTTAATCTACTTCTGAGCTCAAAAATGCAGGCTTGGACCTTGAAAGCTGTTCATGAATGAATCTATAGTATGAAATAGATTGCAAGGAGATTATTTATTTATTTGTTTATTCTCTCTGTCTCATATCAACACTACTGTATAATATTAATCACAGTGTTGGTATCTATGAAAAAATAGAAAAACACAAATTCTCTGTATTGTATTTACATTCATTGCTTGCGGCGTGCAGTTTTATATCTACACTGCTGTACATGTTACAAGAATGTGTCTAGGTATCATTGGTGCTGTCATCCTGTTGTCTCTGAAGTTAAATGCATCAACTGTTTCCAGTACTAATACAAATGTTTTGTAATTATAATATGAATCAAATGTATTTTGAGATTTTGCACATTTTCATATTAGCTACATTTTATATGTGTTTACAGTTGATTATATAGCACATAATTCTCACTCTCTCTTATTTTCTTTTAATAGGCAACACATTTCCAGCACTGGACAAATTTTTTATTTGTCTTTCAATTTATTCTTTCCTGCTTGTTGGGGTAAGGACACAGGGCAATCAAGTAAGAAGTTTTAATGATAGTGTTTCAAATTGCAAATCTGAGATGTAAGACTCACCAATAAGTTATGTTAAAATTAAAAGAAAATATATTTTTCCCTAGGCTTCTGTCTTGTTTTTTAATTATTTCTAATAGTGTAAACAGCCATTTCAGTACTATCTGTGTTGTTGACCTTGCAGCACAGTGGACAACAACATGAGATTCAGTTTTTTACTTTCTGTACTTAGTATCTCTCTGATGGATTATCTAACTTCTTATTTGCAGTTAATAGAATGTAAGCCCTTTAGAACAGGAATTGTTTCAGTGTGTTTGTTCTTTAAAGTACTTGTAAGAGTGTGGGAGACTCAAAAGTAATGAAACAATGCTGTGTTCCCGTTCGACCTGCAGAGTCAAAGGAAGAATAGAAAAATGAATTGGATCCTGTTCTGCTCTTTCACACATCACCAACCAAGGGGTAACTTCAAATACTGACATTTAAGAAGCACAGAGAACAGGGATGACTCTGCTAGAGCTCAAGCAGCACATTTTAATGTGTATTTTGAGTACTCTGTATATGCACATCATTAACTTAAAATACAGATCCACAGAATGTTTTTTTTTTAGGGTGTGGAGCAGGTGGGATTGAAGATCCCAGCAAAATAGTGATCCAGAAAATGTTGAATGTTTCAGTGTTGCTAAACTTCTGAGCTCCCTGGGAGGAATTTATAAAATTTTCTCCTTTTATTTAGGTTTCTATTGATGTATTCTACTGTCCTATGCAGCCATTACAATTCCGCGCTCACAACAACAGTAGTTGGTGCCATCAAGGTGGGTTACGGAGCAGAAGAGGGAGATGAGAATGCTCAAATAGACAGGGAAGAGCGTTGACTCAGCAGTGATCCTGATTATGTTTTGACCTGGACACTCAAAATGAGGGCTAATAGTGAGACACTGCTTTTGCGAAACAAGGTCACACCACAAAGTGACCTAGTTTTCTTCCATTGAAGCTCAGGTATACTCTAGAAAGCAATGTGAGTATTGTTTTATTTTTCTGCAAGATAAACTTGAACCACTTTAATTAAAAGATGTACATTTAACCACATTTCATTAGGTACTGTCACCTGGAAGAGTTTTAGCAAAATATAAAACTCATGCAGTTGTGGGCCAAACAACTATCAGAATCCAAACTAGCTTAGACTAGGAATAACAGGCCTCAAGGTGCTCCCTTGCATGGGTGATTAAGGAAAACAATAGCTCCAGCATAGCAAAATTTGCAAAAGGAAGATGGTAATTCTCTTTCTGCAGTTGTTTTTTTTTTGAAAGCTGGCAAGATTAATCTAGTAGTTTTCATTCTGTGGCCCTGAAAGCGTTCTTCTAAATTTTATATGTCTGCATTGAACCATTGAGATAGAGCAACACTATTTCTATTTTCCGAGCAATAGTAATCTTTGAGACATTTTGAACAGCTTTAAAATTGAGAAGCACTTTATGATGCAGTAGTCCCCAGTAGAAGCTGATAGAAATTATGTCATTGTCCAGGCTAGCTGCTAAAACATTTGAAACCAACAAAGTGTTGGTAAAATGATCACACAGTTCTATAGCTTTCCTTCTGTCTATAGGGGACCATCTTCCCAAAACTTAATGGGGGCGGCGTGAGAGGTAGAATCTTTCACATTAAACTATGCTGCCTTGAACTTGAGCCAAGTGCTTTCAATGCACATTTAGTTGGCAAAGTAAGGAGGTAACCCTTTTAAAGCAATAATAAAGAGCTTTTATTGTAACTTTAAAGCATACTTTTTATGCTTGAGAAGCCAAAACCTGCTTTTAAGAAATGGGATTTGAAAAGAGCCTTCCCAAGATTAAAAAGAAGTAAATTTTCAGAAGGTGGCCATAGTTTCATTTTACCTAATATCAAATAGCTGGGGTTTTTTTAATTTTTTTTTTTTTTTTCCCCAGGAAGTCATTCTCCATGCATTGCGTGCATTTAGAAAACATACTGATTTTAAGATTTTATTTTGCTGTTACATTACCCATAAGTCTGACATCCTGTGAAACTAGTTCAAATACTGATTTTAGAGTGGCCAGCAACAGAATATAGCTATTTCCTTCAAACGGTAAATTAATTGATATAGTTTATATTCTTGGAGATGAAAACTGACCTCAGTAAATGCATGGCTTTTGTTTCCTTTCAGAATATATCTATCGCTTACATTGGAATGTTGATTGGTGGAGATTATATATTCTCTGTGTTAAACTTTATAGGGCTAAATATTTGGTGAGTGGAACTTGAATAACTTTTATTTGTTAAAGCTGAAAATTTTTCAGTGAGATAAAGTTTTATGTTCTGTTTGATTTCTCCCACTTGGGCGATGCAGTTTTGAAACTACTGGCCTGAGGAAGCACAGCCTCAGAATGTAAAGTTCATGACAATTAGTTATGTCTTTTCCTGTCTGTTTTAGATATTGAATCTTACTGTGGTAGGTTCTTAACTATGGAAACATGCCTGCAGTTTTATTATGTGGGATTGAGTTCATTCTTTTTTTATGAGCAGCAGTTCTGAGCTGTGAGGCTTGCAAATAAAAGCCAAGTGGTGAGGGAAGTGAGAACACTGACTGAGTTGTGCCCATTGAATATGAGTTATAACTTGTCAGTTGTTAGTTTTTGTGCTTGGATGAATTGTTTCGTCCATTTGTATGAATCTGTTGGAGTAACTGCTAATTGATCTTTGTCTGCTCAGGGCTAGTTTCTCAGATGGCTTATATAGCTCTGAGGCACTCCTAATTTATGGTAGCTGGCATTCTTTAATCCTTTGGAAGGCTAGGTAATTACCTATAAAATGGTATATACAACATCAGGTATCTCTGACACCTCTGTTCATTCTCTTTTCTTTAGTATGGTGGGAGGACTGAGATACTCGTTTTTAACATTAAGAGGAAGCAGCAAGCCTGTGCAACCTGGAGATGAAGAGAATGCACTTCCTGTGTCAAAGAGTTAGCCAAAATGCCTGCCTTGAAAGAGACTGAAGATAAAAGTTTGTTCATCATTGCTGAGAACCTAAATAAGTATGTGCTGGAACATATTTGGAACAAGAAGAAAAATCTACCTCAGTTGCCCCAGATGTGCACACAATTCATTGGTTCAGAAATATTCTAGCTCACCATGTTCTTCACATGTGGACAAGTTTAATTTTAGCTTTTTTTTAAAACCATGAGCTAATTTATAGGAAGGAATGCCATGAGCAAATCTCAAGTGGTAAATTTCTTCATTTACCTGTACTTCGGTGCTGTTTGTACTCAACAAGATCTTTGAGTTCTGTTTCAGTGTCTGCTAGTAGTCTCTGAGGCAAAACTCCCTGTAAAGATCATGAGGCTTGAGTCACCATTGCCTTATGCCAGCCATATGCAATCTTTGATATCAGGGAAGAGATAAAAGTTGCTAGGGATTCAGAATGATTTCATGTATGCATTTGCTCTTGTGTAACGTAGAACATATGGGGCAAAGAGGGGATGTGGCCCCAGATTGTTCCTTGTGTAAGTGTTGACTAAAGAATTCAGAATATGGCCTGGTGTGTTTGGTATACATTGTGGACATTCTCTCAGGCTTTTCATCATCCTCAATAACATCATGGTGTTCTGCTGCAATTGTCACTGTTGTTATAAGTGAACCCTCATAATTTTGCTGCAGGGTCAATGAGAGAAGGAAATTCAGAGAGGATTTTTTAAAAAGATTTTTATGTGTGTGAGCCAGTACCAAACAGGTGATTAGGAGAGACAGCAAAGGAAAATCTACTTTTGTTGAGGTGCATTAATCTTTCTATATCACCGTCCCCTCCTCTGATGTTTTGTCTATAACTACCTTTTAATGCTGCAGAGGTGTGATGCTACTATGTACAAACTGCAAGAGGGGAAACTGATTGACATGGAAGACTAACTTGTTTTTAAATTAAGAGAAAGGTTCAGTGTCCTATTATGTCTTATATGTGCAGTGAAAGCTTATCTGGTACTAGTTCACGATTAAAATTCAGAGCAAGGAATCATAACAAGCCCAGGGGGTTGCTACAGTGGGCAAGACCTGTCCAGTGGTTAAAAAAAAGGGTCTAGAATGTGGTGGTCTGAGTTATCGTCTGAGACTATAATGGCACCACTCTGTATCTTTATTTCCTTCTCTGAAAATACAGTTGATAGTGCTTACCTGTGTCTCTGAGAATATAGCGTTAATCTTTGAAAACACAGTAGAAGCATTGTACAGTGCTGGAAGGCAGCAGAGTAATGAATCTTGCTGAAGTTCTCAATTCCCTTCAAGCATGAGCCAAGATTTTTTAAAATAATCAAATCAAAATAAGATTTTGGAAGACCTTGACATGGAACCAGGGTAGTCTAGTGATTTGTTTGATTCTTGCTTGAATTAAAATACAGCTAAATCTGAAAAGCATTACTCTGTGTGTAACACATGAATGACCAGACTGGATTAGATCTAAGAAACATGTGAGTAGCTCACACCATAAGCTTCAGAGGATGACTAGGCTGCCCACTGCCTGCATAGATTTGAATGGCAGGAGGAGGAGTGGCTGCAAAGATTAGAAGTGGAATTTAAGGGCACAGTCAAAGTGGAAACAGAAGTTTGAGCTGTCCAGTTTCTCACAGCTGGCTAAGAGATGTGACTTTTATTTTCTACATGTTGAAGAGCTGGGGAGGGAAAGGGTTGCTGCATATGTTTTAGAGAGATCTTCTGGTTTTTTTAAAGATTATACTTAAAAAGCCTTCAATATTTTTGAGTGTGTTTTTCTATAGGACTCCTTTTTCTCCAGATCATCTCTACCTCCAGAATACCAATTATTGAACCTCAGCTCTCTGCAGTGGGACAAGATGTTGGAGGGTTTTCATTAATTATGAAAAGATTATGAGAGCCATTTGATTGCAGTACTGGTTGACACACAATGGCACCTGCTAAATAAGATGTAGTTCCCACAAAGGAACAGCTACTGTATGCATTTAATTCATTAATATTTTGCTGTACCTTTTATAAATAAAGAGAGACAGATCACAGTTTTAACAATTTTTTTGGGTTTTGTGTGGATGGACATATAAAATGCTTTCAAGCATACATGGATAGCACCAATACTTGCTTTCTACACAATCAACTGCTACAGTGTACTTGAAATAGTTTCATTAGTTCATTGTGCACCATAGTTGAAGTGAATTTTATTCATTGTTCATGTTACGTTTTTGAAGTGCTTCAGACTTAGACTTCTTACATAAAATAGCGAGTTTATGAATACAGTCTTTACCTAAAACACTCAGTCTTTATGATAGTATTAATCAGAGTCATTTAAAAAATAAATTTAGAAATAAAAAGAAGTAGGCACTACCTGGAAGAACTTGCGAGTGCTTGCATCCTTTCACAAAACAACTCTGCTTCAGTCAGTTACTATTTTCCTCTGTATCTGTGAAGCTAATATTGATTCCAGTAAATTTGCTGGTTGAAACTGGGAATATGGGCTCAACCAGGCACAACCATCATGTTAGAATTTAGATAATTATGGAAATGGCTATTTTGTTCAGAACCTCAGTAATTGTGTCTTTCAATTAATAAGGTAGGAATTTAAAACAGATTTCTCTTAGGATACATCTGTAGATCATCCTGACCTTACTTTTCTACAGATTTCATATCAGCTTAATGAAATATTAAAACAGTTGTAAAACTAGAGGACTTACTTGCTGTGTGAAGCTTAATTTTCTTTCTTTTGCAAAAATGGTAAAACTGGTTAGAGAAAACATTAGTTTTCAGAATACATATTTAAAATAATTAGTACGTGGGCTAATTTTAAATACTGGACTGACTTCTGGAAGTCACATTCCCTCACAGAAGTGTCTTGCAGTTACACGCTGCTAGCTACAAAATGATTCTCAGAAGTCAGTCCAATATTTCTAAAACTTTTTAAGTTCTACAGGTGGCAAGGTGTATTTACGAGGGAGCATACAAAGAAACTTCAAAACAGTAACTGGACTGGAAAGAAATATTGTACTGTACATTAATCTGTTCATACTCTTAATTTTACAGGGATTGCTTGGCAGTGGACTAGCGAGAAGTACAGTGGTCACCCAAAGAAGCTTTCTACCCATGCAGTGTGTAAAGTTCTTGCAGTGATTCCCTTGAAAGTCAGAGAAGCAATACCTCAGGAAAAAAAAAAATAGACTGGGCAGGATGAACAATTCACATTCATAAGAATTTATTATTTTTTCTCTCAGTATCCTGGCCTGATTTACAGATATTAGGCCCATGAAGTACTGCAGGCATATCTCGGACTCATTTCCAGCCTCTGGAAAAGAAAATGTCAAAGTATCATGGGCAGAGCTGGAAGTGCAAAAGAGCTATGGAAGTTTGTGTTTTGACTCCATCATCAAACAGAAGTGATTTTTTTTTTTTTTCATTTAAAGGAGGTATTCACAGTGCAACTTGTTCAAATTTAAAAGTATTCCTTGAATAGTGAGTAATTCTTTGGGGAATTTGTGATTGCAAACATTTTTGGAAATGTAATATTCAGACCTTTTTTGACTGGTCTTACAGGGTAAAACAAGTGAAATTTTAAGAGAGCTTATGTGTGAGGAAACTGGGTTGTTAAGCTAAGATGGTAATGATTTTTATATCTTGTTACAGGTAAGTTAGTGTTACATTTCTTGTGATTCAGACGTCTTTATTCTGTAATGCATCTGCATATTGTGGTTTTCTGGCTGAAGGTGTCTAATGTCAATATGTCAATGACGACACATTGCTGTTCTTCAGTTGGAGATTTCTGGGTGTCAGAGGTTTAGAGATGACTCGAGTTAAAAGTGGAAGAATATCATTAAAGTATATAGACAAATTTTATTTTACCTTATCCTAAGTGCACATGTGAGCATCAGTGATTCTCTTCTCCAGTTTAAACTGATCTTTGAAAAATGGATAATGTTTCAAGTTACCACTACAAAGAAGAGTAAAGGTTGCTTCTGTGTCTTCCCTGAGAAATTCCATATGGTAACTTTTTAAATTTTTTTAATCACTTGAAGTCTGAATTTCATCAATTTCACCTCTGTCTTGCAGTGAGATACTGTTCTTGTAAGCATTTTTTCCCCTTAAGGTTTTGATACATGTCCTCAATTTTTAGTACTAGTTCAAACATACTTTGCTCAGAAAAGCTGAAAGTCCTATTCCCTTGTTAATAGATTACTATACTTGTTCATGCCATAATTGCACCATTTGTAAAATGGGCATAATGATACTAAACTCTTTCTGGAAAGCTCTGTGAAAAGTTATATAATACTGCTTTCTCTGTATAGAAAGAATTAGGTTGTCTTTAGCAATCTTTTATTATTTTGTCTTTGAATTGGTAGATAAATCTATTTTTCTGCTTTCAGTGTGAACTTGCCCTGGAAATATTTGGGCTAGAGTTTAACTCTTTGCTGTAAGAAGTAGTACTGATGTGTGTTATCCCCAAGGTTTGAAGTATTCTTGCAGGGTTTTGGTTTAGGCCCATCTTTAGTCTCTATGAATCCTGTACAATGACAATAATTTTTTTTTTTCTTTTTGTTCTTGGGTAGTTTCCAGAAAGGAGTGAAACCTTTCCTCTAAAGCAAGCATCAGAAATCAGTTTAATTTGGATTTTTTCAGTCGTTTACAAATCTGGGTGTAATGTAGAGAAGTTATTCTAATCTAAGCCCCGGACATTCCATGGGAGAAGAAAATCACGTGATTTGATTAGACTTCTCATTTCTCTGCCAGTGCTCAGAGACTAGCAGCGTGCTGGAAAGAGGCATTTCCCGGGGTGAGAGCGACTAATTCATGCTAGCTCACTGCCTTTGCTCGCCATGGAAGTGTTCCAGCATCAGCTACTCACTCTTCTTGGGGGTCTGATCTGTTTCTGCATTCTGGTAAAATGCATCAGATTTATGAAATATATTTTCCCACGTATCTGGAATACTTTGCCTCAGACTTTCTTTCGGTCGCTGGGAGAATGGGCAGGTAAAGGAAACTTCTTCACCTTCTTCTTGTAACTGAGTGGTGGCTTGTTACATTACTGATCAGGAATGGTTTTCCTTGCATTTCCTTACCCTGTCCCTTCAGAACAAAACACAGTTTCCACTAGGTGTGGTTTGCTTAATTAACTTTTGTTTTCTCTAGTAACTTTGGGTTTATGAGCCTGAAGGTTTTGTGTACTTGGAGAGAACAGAAAAATAGTCAAAACTGGTAACAGCTCACACACCTGGTGTGTAGATGTGAATTCTCTCCCAATTTCTACTTCTGATTTTTTTTCTCTACTGCAAATAGTTTAGTTTTAATAGCATTGCCTATACCCTCAGTTTCCTGATATGTGAAGCAAATAGTTTATGTCTGGCATATGTTTTTCACTTTTCAAAGCAGCTTTTCTTTGTTCCCAGTGATTTTGCTTCAGTGTGTTTTTTCCACATTGGTGACCTATCCTTATTGGTATCGTTAACAAGCCAAATCTACTCTAGCCTAAAAACTTCAAAGGCTGCAACTTGGCAGTACTTTTTAAAAGATACTACACATTCTCATAAAATAACAGATATGTTTAATAAACACCTTCTTCTTCCTACTGATCATTGATGTTTTTCTTAAGGTTGTTAAATTATCAGTATGAGGCAAGAATGAACAGATAAGACATTTTCTGAGTTCCTGAGCTACAGATTGATGGTTGCATCTTGTTAAGAAGTGACCCAAACAGTATGCTTGTGGTTCCTTCCTTTCCCCTGCATTAGAGACTTGATGTGACTGAGTTGAATACATCTTTAATAAGCACATCTCACAGTGGATTAATAAGAAATTAAATCCACCTCTGTGCAGAAGACCTGCCTGAATACTAGCTGCCTCTCAAGCAATATGTATGTCTTGTTTTGATTTAAGTGAGACAAGGACCCCTGTTCTGTGTGTGAGGTGAGGAGCAGCATATATAACTTTCTGTGTAAAATCCTTATTTCCACTGAAGGTTGGGAGACTTGTTTCCTTTAGTGGACCCTTTATGTTCTGTCCTTTTTATAAACATAAAGTCTTCTGGGCCCAGTAAAATTCATAGGGCTTGGGTGATTTGTTGTATTGTGTGGCACATGAGATCTTGAGAATAATGAAAATTAAAAGTTGACAGGTGGAAGCTTGTTTCCCAACAGACTCTTGCTTTTTATCTTCAGATCTGCTAGAAAGCTAAGGATCCACTGCTGCTTCATTGAGAGGTCTCTTTCTCTGTGAAATGAGAGAGAAATTGCTCTTCTGTTGGCAACAAACCTAACCATCCAAAATCATCTTGCTTCCCCAGTGTCTCTCGCAATTTAGAAGTCCTTAATCCACATTTTTTTGAGATTGACTAATTTTCTATTTTCCTCTGAAACTTAGGTGTTTTACCTTGGAATTGCATTGGTGTTTTCCTACTTTATTTCTTCTATATGTCTAAGGTGATAAGGATTTTCCTTCTGTAATTTCTCTGTGGTATTTGTGTAACATTTAAAGTTCAAGGTGCTTTAAAAATGCCAAAGTTTGTCTACTTTCCCAGTAACACTATATCCAAAGGTAAACTGAGTAGTACAGCTCTGAAGGAAGAGCATTTTATAGATGGTGGTAAGTTTGCTGTGATGTTTACAGACAGATTTCTTGTGTGAGAAAGTGTTATATCAGCTTCAGTTACCAGTTAGTCCTTATCTGCTACCATTCTGCCACCAGCGTGTAAGTGTAAAATTTGCAAAGCAGAACTTGTAAAAATATGTATATAGAAGAAAATTCTATCACCTCTTAGGCAGTTGACTTGTTGCTGAGGCAATTGTTGTTTAGGCAATTGACTTGTTGCTTGTTGTTGACCGCATTGAAATTGAGAGTAGTAACTACCTACTGCATCAGATAGGTTACTGTGGGGAGGGATTTGCTTTGAAGACAAAAAGTGCTGAATGAAATAACAAAAAGATGAAAAGGTCACAAGGAGATAAATTTTTAAAAAGATTGATTCTGTGCTTCAGTAGAAGCATTTATGTTGCAGTGTTCAAACACAGATTAAAGAACTGAAGAAAGAAAAAACTAAAGCAGAGCTCCAAATGTAATCTTTATTCTTCTTTTTACTTTCTCCAGTGGTCACAGGAGCAGGAGATGGGCTTGGAAAAGCATATTCCTTTGAGGTAAGATAGATTATTTACCCTTGTTTATTTTAACAAAATAGCAATTGCTACCCCTTCATTAGTCTCTGCAAATTAGTAAAATTATTCTAGGATTCAAAGCCACTGTGACAAACATGGTGTTAATCCTTCTCCCTTGTATGTGCAGAGTAGCATTAATCGAGTTCTGAAAGGTAACTGGTGCTGCATTTCAGAGGAAAGTCATTCATGCCTCAATGGTCTTGTCAGACCAAGGAAATAAAATGAGTAATCCAAAAGATTTTGCATTGTCTGTCCAGGGTAGGAAGTCTCCTGAATTGTCCTTTTTTTCCCAGTTCTGCAGCTAATCTGCTTTTTGACTGTCAGTGGGGTGGTCTAGCATTAACATACAAAATGTAATTTTCTAGCCTTTACACTTGCAAACACATTTTGAAAGATATATCTGAAATAACAAATCTGTAGTCAAAATCTGTATAAATTAATATAAACTAAAAGTTACGGAAATTATAAGGAAACCTAATCATTTAATTAAGAATCAGTAGCTCTAGGAGGCTGCAAGAAGAGAGAAGAGCTCTGAGCTGTCCCTGTAGCTACAGCAGTCCCTTTCTATTTACCCGTGCTAATCAACACTGAAGGCAGGGTGGCCTTGTACCAGCCTTGCTATTAGTGATAGTAACTGAATGGTAGATTTTTATTTTGGTGTGTTCATTCGAAACTCGCCCCCTTTGTAGAAGTTTAACAGCAATGAAACATGAGTTGTTGTCTTCAGAGCAGAGGTAAAAATTAGCAGCTTGTAATATGCAAGAGTTTAGATGTGATGTCTTATGCTCATAAATTATAAAATATATCTTACAGGAAAGGAAAATGAGTTGGCTTTTGAATTAATTTACAGGATTTTTAAGCTAGTCTTTTTAAGTGTATGGATTGTTTAAGCACCTGCCTCATGATTTTCATTACTGGGAATGGCAATACAGTAACTGATTTTGAAGGTGCGTTGAATGTAGGAAGCACAAAGACAAATACCAGGTATTACAGTTTTTAACATTTGGCATAGTTGTGATAAAGATCACAAGTTCTTCTGTGGGAGAGAAGGGAAAAATGTTGCCTTCTGTCCACTCACTGAGTTGCTGTAGTGATGAGCAAATGGGAAGGGTCTGGTGAATACATAGGTTGGGGGGAATGGGTTGGAATCGAGACAGGGAGAGGAACTGTCAAAAATACTTAAACATTTATTTAATACCATGCCTCTGGGTGTAGTCACGTGTACATGCAGCTTGCTGAACTAACTTTGTGTGTGAGCACCTGGTGATATTTTATCTATGTGAAGGCTGGAGGAACCTGTGAAATGCTGGATCAGAGCCTTTGTCATTGTTCTGCTTTCTTTGTGCTATATGAGTTACGCAAGAGTAAATCCCATTTAAAAGGTCAGCCATAGAATGCAAATGCCTGCTTTATACCATGAGAAAAAATAAAACAACTACTGTGCTTTTTAAAAAAAAAAAACAACTTGGCTGGAACTGGCTAAATTTTGAGGAACATTTGTTGATTATGTTTGGCTTTTGTGGGATGACTGAGAGCCATCTTTATCCATGCTGAGATGTACCTTCCTCCCCAGGTGGTCCCTTTGATTGAAGCTGTGCTCAGCTACTGCTCTGTGGGGCAGATCCTGAGCCCACACCACATGAACTCATAGCTTGGCATATAATCTTGCTGGCTGAGGTTGAAGCACACACTTGTGTGTGGCTTGTGGATAAATAAATCTGACCCTGCTGTTTTAATATCTGTGTGCCTTTGGAGTTTCTGGCTTGGCACTGCGGTCTTGCTGGTCTGATGTCAGGGTACAAAATTCTCGGATGTTCTTCTGGCATAGGTTCCTATGGTGTTATGAACATCCATTACTGATTTAGCACCTCAAACATACTGGGTTTATGGATGAGGCCATGCCATACTCTTGAGATTTGTGGTTTAACCTCTGCACACTTTTCATCTGATGTCAGGGCACAAGCAGGATATTGGTGGCTCACATGGTCACCATTTTTGTTATTGTTAATAGTTCATAACTTATAAGTCAGGCCAGTGCTTGTGTTTAATCAGTGTTTTAGCAGACGGTTTTGAGACAGGCACTACATTCATTTATACAGCAGTTTCTCAAATCTTAAACCTTTGTTTCATTTCCTGAAATTGTGCATAGTATTACCAGCAGTATAATACAAGCTAAATATGATCTGAGTTTTCCTGCCCCAGTTGCAAATGTGTTCTAATTTCTCTGCTTGGTCTTGGATTTATTCCTGGAAATACTGCTATTCTACTTGTGTTGCACAGGTGCACAGCTAGAAGAAAGATTGCAGGATCCTTCTGCCCTGTTGTCTCAATCTTGGTCTGCTGGACCAAAAAGGGTTGAAAGATTTGAATCATACAGGTCTGAACCCCAGGCAAGGAAAGAAAAGGGGTGAAGCACTGAGACCATATCAGCACAACCCTGGAGAAGAGAGAAGAATCTCTTTTGTAATAGGTAGAAATTTATGGTAGGCAGCTACAAATCCCGTAAAGCATTATTAGAGATTTTAAATTATTACATCTATTGATCCAATCTATTGATTGTAGAGTATAACCAATTTGTCAGGGTAACTGTAGTAGTTACATGCATGGTTTCAATCTAAAACCTGTGTCTTGCCTTTCATGAAGCTTTATTGTTTAAAAATTCACCTCAGACTGAGCTGCAAAAACATGCTAGAAAATGCAGAGTGACTTTATACTAATTTAATGTATGTTTAAACTTTTTAACCATGAGTTTTGTGAGATTCCAGAGTGCACATCCTGCTTGATCCTTCTTCATTATTAGCCCCTTTTCTAATTTGTCATAATGCATTATGGCTTGAGTCAGTAATAATGATCTTACATTTTGGCAGACTGAGGTTCAGGAGCAGTTTAGTTCTTTGCCGCTAGGAGTCAGGATTTCCTAACCCAAGCCTGTTCACGTTACACAGTGCTGGGAGCCAGTGCTTATTCTTAACTGTGGGGGAAAATACCATCCTCTAACGTCAAAGCCTTTCTATGGTCGGAAAATGCTTTGTGATGTAGACATCTGTGCTAAAAGTTACCTTTATTTGAAATGTGGTAATGTTAAACCTGATTTAACCTTTCCTGTGGATGGCCAGGAAATTCTTTTCTAAATGCAGTTCTTCTTGTTTACTTCAGGGTGCGTTTGAATCTCATGGTAGTTACAATATCCTGTGAAACCTATTTCTGAAAAGGATGCGCATTTTCTATGTGGGTGAGGAAGCAAAAAAGAGTGGTCAAGTGTGTAGCCTCTTTTGCCTTGAGAAATGGCTGCTATGGCTGCTACAGCCTTATGCTTCTGGTTAGTCTGGTATACAGCAGCAGGGGAGTGTCCTCTCACCTGACAGTTAACAATTTTATGAGATTGCCACAAACATGCTTTGAGCTGAGATACAATGCAATCTTAGCAAGAGGAATAATTTTTTACTTAGGTTTTAGGGGGGAGTTTTCTACAAACAAAATACAGAGGCAAGCTGAGATGATATTGAGAAGCCCAGTGAAGCAGAACTTTGTTTTTATTTTGTATATGACATGGCTAATATTTGGTCTTGGGTCTGAAGGCACAGAAATTAAAATAATCCACATTGAAACACCCCCAAATGGCAGATGAAAGCAAGTGGCCATGGAAACCGTGACCATGTCTCTGAAACGTCTCGAGTCAAGCTCATTGTGGACAAAGTATGTAGGCAATTATAGTTCTCTTCCTGAGAACTTCAAAAGGAGCCCTTAAAACAAGCTTTCAAAACTCCTGAGCATCTAAGTCTCTGGAGGTCTCTTTGGAGCACCAGTCAATTGTGTTAGAGGGTCTCCAAAAGCACAGAATTGTGAGCATGGTTTTTTTGCTGAAAATGCAAATGTTTGTGGCTGGTGCATTTAATAGACAGTCTGCCCCTTGTACTCTTGATGTAGCAGAATTTTCAACAAAGGTCCTTATTCCTTAACATTCTCCACATTGTTTCAGAAGAGCACAACAGAACAAACAGTTTCCCTTAAATAGATTTAAGGAGAAAGTGTTGCAGGGAGTCAACTGTGGGAATGAATGGGTCTTCAGTGTGTTGCCTTCGCCAGTTAGTTTCTTCTTCTAAGCAAACCTGGTACTTTCAGATGATATTGGTTTTATCTTTTGTGCTGACTAATTTAGCTCTCTTTCTCCTTGCTCTGACAGGCATTTTTCTAGTTTCAGCTTTATCTTCCCATTCTTTATACACACAACTCAGTTCAGTTTCCACTTGTTAATAACTTAGTTTCAAAAGCTTGGGCCATGTTTCTCTCTCAGTCTTTGCTGATGAACTGATGGTAATAGGAGGCCTCAGGAGGACAGGAGAAAACCATTTTCTATTTGTTCTGCATTTGTTCTGCATATGGGAATACCAAACAGACTATAAATGAACTGCTGTGTTAAGTACTGTTCACAGCTATAAACTTTTGCCACCATCTTTCTAGATGCACATTTTCTGACTATATTTTGAGGTTTTACACATGGACTTTACCTTTTTTCCTTGGTTTCCTTTTTTTTTTTAGTTTGCATGTAATGAAAAAAACAGTTAAAATTTATCCATCGACCTGTATCAGATTTTATTTCTATTAAAAAAATATGAATAATGTCAGGATAAAAAAAGTGAGAGTGGAAGGTGGTGTTGTAAAATAACTAGGAAGTCATCAACATATTTGGCCTCCCAAATCCAAGTAGAAATAAAAATGTGTTTCTGAGGACTGCCGTGTTGCTTCCACTCCCTGCAAGCTTTCATTAATTTGAAATTCACTCAGATTATTTATTTTTGCTCATATTATTGGGGTATGATTGTTGTCCAGTATATTTTTCTTGTAAGAGTCCAAGATTCTACAGTAAAGGAGACGTTTTGGAAGACTGTTAGAAGCCTGATTTTTCTTTGGCCAGGTTTTAATATCTGTTGTTTACCCATTAGGCAGGTGACAGGTGAGTGAAAGCAATTTAAAAAATCCATGATTCCTTTTATTGCAAAATGGGAAAAAATTGAAAGATTTTTGTCACCTTACTGTTTCCTAACAACTTTTATATTCCTCTCTTGTAGCTGGCAAAACGTGGATTAAATATAGTTATGATAAGCAGAACTCTTGATAAACTGCAGAGAGTAGCCTCCGAAGTTGGTAAGTGTTTGTCTCAAACTTACCTTCCTGTCTAGCAGTCTGGCTTTACAGGGATCTGGAGGTCTCTTCCCTTGGTACAGTATCTAGTACAATAGGGCCTCAGATACTGCTACAGATATAGCCCCAGGTATTGCTCCAATACTACAAATAATTTTTGGCATTACTGTGTTGTTTGAACCCTTCTAGTCACAGAATCACAGAATCATCTAGGTTGGAAAGGACCTTGAAGATCATCTAGTCCAACTGTTAACCTAGCACTGACAGTTCCCAACTACACCATATTCCTCAGCGCTGTGTCGACCCGACTCTTAAACACCTCCAGGGATGGGGACTCCACCACCTCCCTGGGCAGCCCATTCCAACACCTAACAACCCGTTCGGTAAAGAAATGCTTCCTAATATCCAGTCTAAACCTTCCCTGGCGCAACTTGAGGCCATTCCCTCTCATCCTATCACTTGTTACTTGGTTAAAGAGACTCATCCCCAGCTCTCTGCAACCTCCTTTCAGGTAGTTGTAGAGGGCAATGAGGTCTCCCCTCAGCCTCCTCTTCTCTAGACTGAACAACCCCAGTTCCCTCAGCTGCTCCTCCTAAGACCTGTGCTCCAGACCCTTCATCAACTTCATTGCCTTTCTCTGGACACGCTCGAGTAATTCAATGTCCTTTTTGTAGTGAGGGGCCCAAAACTGAACACAGTCATCGAGGTGCGGCCTCCCCAGTGCCGAGTACAGGGGTAAGATCACTTCCCTGTCCCTGCTGGCCACGCTATTTCTGATGCAAGCCAGGATGCCATTGGCCTTCTTGGCCACCTGGGCACACTGCTGGCTCATGTTCAGCCGGCTGTCAATCAACACCCCCAGGTCCCTCTCTGACTGGCAGCTCTCCAGCCACTCCTCCCCAAGCCTGTAGCGCTGCTGGGGGTTGTTGTGGCCCAAGTGCAGCACCCGGCCTTTGGCCTTATTGAAACTCCTACAGTTGGCCTGAGCCCATCGCTCCAGCCTGTCCAGGTCTCTCTGCAGAGCCTCCCTCCCCTCGAGCCGATCAACACTCCCACCCAACTTGGTGTCATCTGCAAACTTACTGAGGGTGCACTCGATCCCCTCATCTAGATCATCAATAAAGATGTTAAACAGGAGTGGCCCCAAAACCGAGCCCTGGGGGACACCACTTGCGACTGGCTGCCAACTGGATTTAACTCCATTCACCACAACTCTTTGGGCCTGGCCATCCAGCCAGTTTTTTACCCAGTGAAGTGTGCGATAATCCAAGCCATGAGCAGCCAGGATTGCCAGGATAATGCTGTGGAAATGGTGTCAAAGGCCTTACTAAAGTCAAGGTAAACTACATTCACAGCCTTTCCCTCATCCAATAACCAGGTTGCCCTGTCGTAGAAGGAGATCAGGTTTGTCAAGCAGGACCTGCCTTTCATAAACCCATGCTGACTGGGCCTGATCATCTGGTTGTCCCGCATGTGTTGTGTGATGGTACTCAGGATGAGCTGCTCCATCAGCTTCCCAGGCACCGACGTCAAGCTGACAGGCCTGTAATTTCCCAGATCATCCTTCTGACCCTTCTTATATATGGACATCACATTGGCCGATTTCCAATCTGTCAGGACTTCCCCGGTCAGCCAGGACTGCTGGTAAATGATGGAAAGCGGCTTGGCGAGCACCCCAGCCAGCTCCTTGAGCACCCTCGGGTGTATCCCCTCCGGTCCCACAGACTTGTGTATGTCTATGTGATGCAGTAGGTCACTGACTATCTCCTCCTGGATTGTGGGGGGGTCGTTCTCCTAGTCTCTGTCTTCTGGCTGAGGAGGCTGGATTCCCTCAGTACAACTAGTCTTGTTATTAAAGACTGAGGCAAAGAAGGCATTAAGCACCTCAGCCTTCTCCTCATCACTCGTTGCCATGTTTCCTCCTGCATCTAGCAGGGGATGGATACCCTCCCTGGTCTTTCTTTTGCTACAGACATAGAAACATTTCTTGTTGTCCTTGATTGCTGAAGCCAGATTAATTTCCAGCTGGGCTTTAGACCTCCTGATTTCCACCCTGCATAGCTTCACAGCATCTTTGTAATCATTGTGAGTGGCTAGCCCCTTCTTCCAAAGGCTGTAAACTCTCCTTTTCTCCCTGAGTTGCAGCCAAAGCTCCCTGTTTAGCCAGGGTGGTCTCCTCTGGTACCAGCTTCTCTTACAGCACTTGGGGACCGCCTGCTCCTGAGCCATTAACACTTCCTTCTTAAAGAGTGCCCAGCCTTCCTGGATCCCTATACCTTTCAGGACCGTCTCCCAAGGGATCCTTTCAAGGTGCCTAAACAAGACAAAGTCAGCCCTTTGGAAGTCCAGGATATCAGTTCTGCTGCCCCCTCTCCTGGCGTCTCTAAGAATAGAGAACTCTATTATTTCATGATCGCTGTGCCCTAGTCAGCCTCCAACCGCCACATCATCCAACAGTCCTTCTCTGTTCACAAAGAGGAGGTCCAGCAGGGCACCTTCTCTGGTTGGTTCCCTCACCAGCTGTGTCAGGAAGTTATCTGCCACACATTTCAGGAACCTCCGGGACTGGTCCCGCTCTGCTGTGTTGTATTTCCAGCAGATGTCTGGGAAGTTAAAGTCTCCCACAAGAACAAGGGCAAGCGATTGTGAGATTTCTCCTAAGTGCCTATAGAATATTTCATCCACCTCTCTGTCCTGGGTGGGTGGCCTATAGTAGACTCCTACTACAACATCTGCCCTGTCGGCCTTCCCCCTGGTTCTAACGCAAAGACACTCCACCCTGTCTTCACTACACTTGTACTCAAAGCAATCATAACAGTCCCTAACATACAGCGCCACCCCACCACATCTCCTTCCTTGTCTATCCCTCCTAAAGAGCTTGTAGCCATCAATTGGTGCACTCCAGTCATGGGAGACATCCCACCATGTTTCTGTAATAGCCACTACGTCATAATTTTCCTGTTTCATCATGGCTTCAAGCTCCTCCTGTTTGTTACCCATGCTGTGTGCATTGGTATACATGCACTTCAGATGGGCTGGTGTTTTGTCCCCCTCCCCCTTCAAATCTAGTTTAAAGCTCTCTCAATGAGCCCAGCTGACTCCTGCCCCAAGATCCTTTTTCCCCTCTGGGACAGGTGCATCCCATCTGGTGCCAAAAGGTCTGGTGCCCTGTATACCAACCCAAGATTGAAAAATTCAAAGCCCTGCCCATAACACCAGTCTTGGAGCCACAAGTTCATCTGTTGAGTTCTCCTGTAATCTTCTTCATCCATCCCCACAACTGAAGGGATGGACAAGAACATAATTTGTGCCCCTGACTCCTTAACCAGTTTCCCCAAGGCCCTGAAATCTCTCTTCATTGATTTTGGACTTCTCCTGGTAATGTTGTCACTACCTACCTGAAAAACCAGGAGAGGGTAGTAGTCCTTGGATCTCACTAGAGCAGGGAGTTTAGCCGTGAGGTCCTTGGCGCAGGCCCCAGGGAGGCAGCAGAATTAGTCATAGATCACGTTAAAAATATATGCTATCATTCAAACAGTGCAATGGGTTTGATAAAAAAAAGTGAATGTGGGTTCTTTACAGGCTTCATCTGCCTTTATAATCTGTAAATACAGGCAAAGGACATGTAATATTAGAGTTGTCAGAGGGATCTATGAAACAGTTTATGCTTGAGAAATAAGGTTACCTTTAGGCCAGTTCTTGGAACACAGCAAAGGAGGAGTAAAAATTAAGTCAAGGTACCTGGTTCGTTTTTGGTTTGTTTGTTTGGTTGTTTTTTTAAGTTTTCAGGTTAAATTTGGCTTTTGATAAAGCAGTTAAATAGTTTGTCTTTAGAATTAATGTTCCCTTTCTTTTCTTCAAAGGAAATTAGCCATCTACCCTGGGGGGAATGGCTTGTTTAAATACATTAAGATAAGTATATTAAAGATTTCTTTAGGAGTCAAATCAGTTTATATCCTCCATTAACTTTAAAGATTGCTGTAATCAAGGTTATTCTTCCCACTGTCTATTTTGCTATACATGGTTTCTGTTCACCAGATTCCTGGATTCACAGGTTCTTGTGTTAAACATATTTTGCTCCAAGACTACACCTCTGTCAGAAAGATTTGCCTTCAAGCAGGCTTAGCAGCTGACTCCAACAGAGTATCAGGTCCAGGATACTTACCTGCAGAGAGAGCAGTGCATCTCTCAGGGACGGGGCAGACTTGAAGTGAGTGAAAAAGTCTGTAACTTCTGAACCTTCACCTACCAAAACCAAGGATTAGACCCTGAATTTTTCTGTCCAATTTCTCTCCCTTTTTTTTCCAGGGGTAGACTTGTTTTCCTTTGGGAAGCAAGGGATATCAGAGGAGGAAATCACCAACTCCCTGAATAATCTCTATAAGCAGTTGTATCTGCGAGACCAATATGACTACATCCCTCACTAGCCCTTCTTAAGTAAACAGCCATAAAAAAAAATTTCTGTGGGAATTAGGTCATCTCTGGTGTCATTGTTGTATTTCTTTGCAGCTAAATGTTAAAGAATTACAATAATAGAAACCTGAAGAAAAAAAGGCTAAAGAGTTTTTATAGTTTCTTTGCATTGTAAATTATAATCAGAAGCAAAGAATTAAAACAATAAGATTCCTGAGACTAACGTAGCTAAGTAAAGGCAAAAACTGATGGAGGGCTGGAGAGATGATATAGTGTAAATTCCTCTGCACTATGATTTATTATAAAGCCATCCACTGGCCACCTTCCTAACTGAGGCCATACTGTGCTGAATTGTGAGCAGTGTGTAATGTAGGACTTGCCATGTCCTGAAAGGTACAGCTGAGATAGCCTACCCTGCAAACACTCCTGTGCCTTGTGCAAAAGTGACCTGTGACTTTTCACGCTGTGGAAGCTTCATTGTCAGCAGCAGTGTTATCCATGTAATCCAAGGTGTGGGGACGTGGATGGTGTGACCCCAGGAGCTCAGGCTACACTTACCAGTTTTCCACACTATGTTCAGCTGGGTTGTGGGCATAAAGAGTCTTCTGCAAAGCTTGCTGAAATTGGTGGCAATTCCCAGTGAGATCTTTCCATTGTTTTCAGTGGGTTTTGGCTGAAGCCCAGAATGACTTATCTGTTATTTATTGTGTCAGGTTGGAAATGAGTACATAACAACAAGTAGATGGCAGAAACAAAAGAAAGGGAGGAAGATTCAGTGATGAAAAGCATGGAGTTTCTGACCTGGAGGCCACTAAAATCAGCAGGGAGCTCTGAATGTGGGTTTATGTTAAAGCTTTGGAAATGTTCTGTTGATTCCAATTTTCAGACTCGGGCTTTACTGTAATTAAGCTAAGCAGTCACTGGGAAGGAAGAAAAGTTAAACTTACTCTGATGTTGTGTGAGTAAATAAACAACGGAAACCAAAAATGAAGCAGAAGCTTAACCAGAATGATTGTACTGTTTTCTAAATTTTCTAATTCTCACTGACTTTTTCTTTCTAAACTGCTTAAACAAGCAGTATCTCGCTTGAAGTGGCTATCATTACCATGAACTAACATGCAAGGAGATTAAGGCACAGAGGGATAGACAAAAAAATTTGTTGTAGGCTATGTAAATTTGTTGCAGGACTGGACACATTACTCGTTTCCTTTTTCTTAACAGCTACACCATGTATCTTTTTGCAATCAGCTGGACACCATAATTAAAAGTCTTGCCCCCCTTTTCAAACTGATGATATTATTTGCCTATCAGTTTGGATACTGAATAATATGAGTTAAAAGAGTCTAAAGTAAGGGTAATTTTAGACATCTCAGTGTTTGGCTTTCCAACTCTTGTGGGCCACTGGTGTGCCTGAGAACAGCTCTCAGAGCTGGAGCAGGCAGAAATCCACAGTAAGAAAAACATTTCTCTGAAGAAGCACTGCAATTGAAAACCAGATTTCCACCCACTCAGACTGGAAAGCTCTTTTAGAATGAGATAAAAGATAACAAAATAAGTCTTGTGGAGGGCAGATGGAGAGGACCATTATGCCAGGTATACTGCTCATTTAACACATTTAGTACTGTAGTTGTGAAACATTGATCAAACCATAAAACCAGGAGATTAGAAATGATGTAATGCTATTAATTGCACTCCTTTTTTATTTCTTCTGCCTACATTTCCTAAACAAGCTGTACAGGCAGAGCTAGGTCCTGATTGAAAAGTTATATGTTAGGATCTATTTATATGACCAGGGTCTGTAATGTTTGGCGGTTAATGCCAAACAAACAAACAAAAGCAGCTTCTGTAAGACATAAAAATTATTCACAACAAAGGTGGTTGGGTTTTTTGGGATTTGGTTGTTGGGGTTTTTGGGGCATTGGTTTTGGGTTTGGGTTTTTTTTTTGAGAAGAAACAAATCTGCATTTAAGGAAAGATAAGGCGTGTGATCATCAGAAAGCAGTAGAAAATACAGCTGTACCAGTTTACACTAGCTGTGCATGCAGTTAGTGAATTTGGGTTTGGTGATGCAGGAAGTAGTCTATCCACCTCTCACTCCTGAAATTATGCCTGTTAATATAGAATAAAGCAGTGAATAAAAAAATCACCCCATATCATTAAGAACCAAATGTGCCTTGCTCCCACTAAGACCTGTGAAGGTGCTAATTCATTTAGCTGTCCCCCTTGCTACAGGTTGAGTTTCCAATCTGCTGTACTGTGTCCTCTGCCTCTTGTCCTTCCTGCTCCAAGAGCTATAAGCAGGTAACAAGCTGACATCACTGACTAGTATAAAACAACTCACTTGACACATCCTTCCTTCGTCCTCAAAGACTCTTAAGAATGCCTCTTGTGTCTGGCTGGTCCCTTGAGGTAAACGTTATTGCTCAGGACTTGTTTTTCCAATATGTACTATTACATAACAGAGCACTTCAGGGCCTTGACAAATTTTCTGAGTGCTCTGGTAACTAGTAGCAATTCCTGTGGTTTGTTTTTGTTTTGTGGAGTTTGTTTTGTTTTGCTTTTCACTGAGTTTGTGTTCTCTGGTATCTTAGATCATCTTTTTTGTCTCTTCTATTTTACCGTTATTTCTGAACCTGAGTTATTTTGTATCTGAGGAGATGCATTTCTCCAAAAGACTTTTGAAATGTAGCCAGAACTTGTGCTTTATAATCTAACAGGACTTTTTCTATTTCCCCCCAGTCTTAAATCTTTTTTTTTTAACCTCTTTCTGTTGTTAAAATAACTTCTCATTTTGCACTCCTCTGCAAATTTCCACTGAATATGAATGCCCCTCTTAGCCTGAGTGCTTCTCTCTTCCTATCCAAATTTTGCTGTAGCACTTCAAAAGGGTCTCCTCTTTCTACGTGTCACTTAGGCATTTATTTTGCTACCTCAGTTTTTCAGAAGATCTTCATAACTCTAAGTAGAAAGGGAAAGTTTCTGTCAGACTGCAGATCCTAACCAACTTCATACTTCATCCTGATCTGTTCTTTTCCTGGTAAATTTCAAAAAGCAGCATGTTGTCCTCTCTGACAAGTAGGATTCCCAAGTGGTTTGAGGTCAGGAGTTAGACGTATCCTTCTTAATGATACATTTTATAACACATCAGATTAAACAACTCAGTTCAAGTTTTTAATTTTCATAGATTAATTTTCTCTTCATTTTTAAAAAAAAGACAATAACCTGCCCTGATGTTTGAAAACCCAGGCTTTTTGCTTCTGGCATGCTTAGGACTTTTAAAAAGAGTTGGAATGGTTTGTGTCTTCAAAGACTGTCATAAATCTTTGTCACAGAGAGACACATAAGAAACATTGGAGATTGTTTTTTGGCTCTCTCCTTTGCAGAATTTTTATCATTTTCTGAAGAGCTATCCCTGGATAATTCATTTATCAGCATGATAGTTTTATTGGGTTTTAATATATTGTTTTATTCTTAAATGAGACAGAGGAAAGCCATCTGGAGTACCTGTTTGCTAGCTGACAGTGCTGGTTGCAGCAGTACAGACAAGGGGATGCAGAGAAAGTCCAAATGGTTTGTTTGATCCTCATTTTTATGTTGCTCTAGTTTTGGCTGCCCTTCTGATTGCCCACAAGAAAGATGGCTACAGTATCACCACACTTTTTAAGACCGTCTCGTTTTGTTTATAGAACTCTTCAATCAGAAGGTCACTGTAGGTGTCTGCTCCAGCTGTTGCTCTGTTCTCTCCCAGTCGCTGCATTTACACTCACAATGTCCTTTTCTTTATAGCTGTACCATTCCCCCACCCTGGGACCATGAGGGGGTCATTTGCCACTAGATTTGCTTTTATAGGTTGAAGGTTCAAAGGGTGTTTCTCCCTTTCATACACACAACTGCAGCTTAGAAAGAGGGCAAGAAAAAGGGCACTCCTTCCTCCTTTCTTCTGTCATGGAAACAGATGTCCTCTAAAATTGCACACAAGACACAGCCTGCATTTCAGGTCTGGAATCAGAGTGTCTGCTGTTTCCTCAGACTGCTGTCATTACTTGAGTAACGTAAAGTGGTTGAGACTTGGAGGATATCAAGGGGCAAGGAGGAACAACCAGGAGGGAACAACTTTCTCTCATCCTCCAACAGAGGCTCTATTTTGTTGCAAACTGGCCTGCGGGACCCAAAGCCAGCTTTCTGCCAGCCTTGCTCTCCTGCAGGAGCTAGTGCAAGACCTCTCTTTCTAAGTTCTGAATGTACACCAAGGCATGAGGCAAGATTTCTGGGTAGAAATCAGCAAGTCTGATTCCTATTCAAGGGAATGCTCTCTGTTTCTGGTATGATAAAATCACGCTCCAAACAAGCAGAGACCCAAAGCAGACTTTCTGCTATCCGCATGCACCTGAATTCCTGCCACTTGCAGCGAGTCTGCAATCCAATCATCTATTGACATTTCCAAGCTTTGCCTGTCACTTTTTCAGCAAACTTCACCTGGATTTCATGTTGCCCATAAAACTCCAGAGGTTTAGTAGCAAGAATTTACAATGTGAACATCTAGTTAGAAGAGACCTTACCAGGCCCCTTTAAAGGAGAACCTTGCCTTTAAAAATGAGTAAATAAGAGCCTCTACCTCTTTTCCTCATGAAACTTCACTGAAAATATGAACAGCAATAAATCAACTGCTGAGAAAAATGGTAATGTACAGCTGGGCTCTACTCCTGCATAGCAATGACACTGGAAAAATCACACACACTTCCCTTTCCCTTCTGTGTAAATTGACCTTGTAAAATTTAAGCTATACCCTCCTTAAAATGCCTTTTAGTCCTGCAAAATCCTGAGGAAGGTTCAGTCTATGGGAATCCAAATGTTAAAACAGGAGAGGAATTGTTTGAAAGTAAGACAGAAAATACTGCATCACATCCAGCACTGTTGTCCCCTCCTCCTATGTAAAAAGATAAGCTCTGCTTGTTAAAATGTTCATCTTAACATATGAAAACACTTTTAAAACATTCTGCAAAACTGTGCTTATGTAGAAGATCTGGCACCCATATTTCTAACATATGCTAACAGTCTTCATTTGTAAATATTATCATAACCAGGGGAAGAAGTCCTGGTGATTTTTTTTTTTTTTTCTTTCTGAAGGACCAAATCATGTTTAGATTTTATGAGGGAACTTCTGCTGATTTCAGGGCATAAATTAATCCTGTATTTGCCAGGCCATTTCCCTGAAAAACAACTGGATACAGTGAGAGTGTTTTGCTGGTGTTGTAATATTTCTTAAATTAAGAAAGTTGAAACAATTGCATACTGTAAAGCAGGCATTACTAAATGAGACATCTGATTGCTTCTGTCATTACTTAATTACAGCACTCCCTCTCTCTGGGTAGATGTGAAGGGGTTTTCTATTTTTTTTTCTTAATTACAGAGCGGACCACTGGTCAAAAGGTGAAGGTTATACAAGCTGATTTCACTAAAAATACAGTATATGAGAACATTGAAAAAAGTCTGCAAGGTTTGGATATTGGTGTTCTGGGTGAGTCATTAAGGTCTTAATCGAAGAGTATTTTATAGCTGCAGTGTATTAAACAGAGAAGTGCATAAATGATGTGTCACAACAACTTGTTAGCCGACACTTAAAGGATACAGCTGCCTAATGCATTTGAGCATTACTTATCATGAACAAGTTTTAAAAGTGAATTAGTATTCTCCAAAGGCTTCCTGTTTCTCTGAACAGTGGCTTCTTTACTGTGAAACCTCTTCTGGCGCTTTAAAAGCAGCATCCAGCATGTGGGGTGACTTCCTCCCTCTTTGGCCTCAAGGAATTAATTTTCACTATCGGTTGTTTTACAGCTGTGTGCAGTTCTTGTATTCAATCTGAAATGAGCCTGTGGCTAACACTAATTGGTACAATCCACACAGCAACAATGAAAACATGGGATTTTTTTAAAAGAAAATAATCCTTTTTAATAGTGAAACAAATGAAACAACAACAACAACAACACACAAACAAACAAACCCCCAAACTGTAGCAACAGGCTGTTTTTCTGCTCCCTGAAGTCAGCACTGATCAGTATTGATGACTTCAGTAAGAACAAGACCCGATGCTGAACAGCATTTCTCTTCACATACAGCTCAAAAGCTTCTGGGTCTCAAGGAGAAGCCATTTGTTTAACTAGCTGAACTATGCACTTTGTCTAGATTTAATTCTTATCATTGTATCTTCTTTGATTAGTTAACAATGTTGGAATGCTTCATAATCCTCTTCCATGCCGTTTCCTTAATGGACCAGATGTAGATGAGGTAGGATTACTCTGTGGGTTTCTACTTCGAATATAACAACGAGGAATTGTAATTCTGTTTAACAAGGGACAGATTCTGCTCCTGCTACAATCAGCATGTATTTAACTGTTCAGTTGAATGGCAAAAGAACTGGGCCTGAAGGAGCATATTTTGATTTATTTTTAATACTCAGAAGAGCTTGCAAGAGAAAGAGAACAGTAGATTTCAGCTAAACTGCAGCAAGCATTGAGTGATAGAGGGGAAAGCTGGCCTGGTGTAGCAGGGATCAGCAACCCTTCTGGCTTGCTCCTCACCTGTATGTAATGTAATGCAGTCCAGCCTGGTCACAGCCACAGCTGAAGTGTTGGCTTCTTGTTAGTAGTATCAAAACTTACTTTATTTGGAACACCATTGCTTAACTATGTAAAATTAAACACAGTTTACTTTTTGGGGGGAGAATTAATTTACACACGTAAAATAGTTTGACAGGATTAAGGATGTGATCAAGTTTTTCACTGCCTTATTGTTATTTACCTCTATAGTATTATCCATGAAAAAACCAGAATTTCTGAGTGTATTTCTTGCTAGCACCTATCTCAGGATCCCTTCAGTCTGTATATCATCACCTATTACAAATCAGAGATCCCCAAGCAGGCTACTTCTCTCAGCACTGCAGCTGTATGATGGCATCTCTGCTGCTACTAGACTTGTTTGCTTGCTGGTCTTGTGAAGATATCTGTAGGTGGCAGTGATTTTGCTGCACAGTCTATCTCTGCCACTGAGAGCCACACCGTCTCTGCCTGGCCCCTCTGTAATTTGTTTGCTGTGTGTGTCCAGCTCGATCTGCTGGTGCCAATCTCTGCCTGGACACTAGGCTTCTGGGTTTTGCCATGTGCAACGACGTGGCTAGGCAAATCAGAGGGCATGGAATCAAAGGGATGCAAAGGAGATTTGAGCTCCGTGTTTAAAATAAAGTGAATCAGGACTTACCTGCCTTTGAGTATCCCACCTCATAGGCACAGTCAGTGACAATTCAAGGCAAGCTAAGCAGCTCTAAAAGCAACTGCCTTGCTAGAAAGCTTTTCAGGTGGAATTGCTAGCTTTGTTACCTAGATAAACTACAAACTCTCTGAAGTTAACTGTCAACTTACTGGTTTCTTGCTTCCTGCAGAACCTTGTCAACTGCAACATTATTTCTGTTACAAAGGTATGTGACACACTTGCATCTGTTACGTGTATGATGTATTTTATTGGAAAAAATTAGTCCTGCACAAGAGTGATCTACTAGCTTTCCTGTGTATTTTAATTTAATTTATCAGCAGAATGTAATTTTCAGCAGGAACATCAGCATTATTTTAAGGACTTACATCTGTTTCTACTGCCTATGAAATATTTTGATCAGAGCTGACTGGAAGCATTTTGACACAGTTGCTCGGCTGAGACACAGCATTACACTGCAGCTGAAACACTTTGCAAAAACATGTTTTGGTAAACAGGGAGATTTGTTTCAGAATCGAAATCTTCAAGACAGGAAGATCTGCAGGCTGACTTTTTGTACTGTACTTGCATTTTTTGTCACGATTCTGTTCTGCAAAAATATTTTTGTATTAGTGCAGGACAGAAACTTAAGAAGCTGACTTCCAATTCTGTATTGTTACCTCTTGGTGCTAATTTTGGTTGGCTACTTCCCTTACAAGAACAGTTAGTATTTCATGCTTTCCACCTCTGATTAATATTTGTATCGCTCTGCAGTTTGCAAGCGGCATGTTAACATGAACAAGAGCAGAACGGGAGCTTTGTAGTAAATCTCAGCCTTGGCTAATATCTTTCTAAACATGACATGAAAATTATCAACAGATGTTCCTCTTTATTTTGCTAGCAAACTTTACATCCCAAATTTGTACTGCTGCTTAATGACAGATACTAAATCATGTAATATCAGTCAACTGAAACAAATTCTTCCATAAAGTAGTCTGGTGAACTTTCTGCTCCTAGGTTTTATTCTATTTGTATGTCAAAAGAACAGAAATATCTGCAGTATCTGAGTGGTGTATATATGCCTCACAAAAACAGGCAAACATTTTATACCCTCGTCTGGATACAAAAGGTTTCTCCCTTTATCATTTCCCACCTCAAACATACCTCAAAATCAACTTCTTCTGCTTCACCAGGACCTGGGGATTCCTTTCCCCTAGTGCTGCAACCATGTCCTTTTCAGTCTTTCATGAGCTTTCACCTTCCTCCATAATATAAAGAAATGCTCCTAAGTAGCATTCCTCATGGTTAGGTCCAAATCATCTTTAAATCTGTTTGGGTGCCCCCCACCCCATCTTGATTCCTGCTAGGATCCTGCTCACCACTTCTTGCAGTGGGATGCCTGAACTCCAGGTATTCCTGGCTCCCACAGATGTCAGTGGATTTTCAGCACTGCAAAAGCAGGACTTTTTCCCATGTTTTCCACTTTACTTGGAAATTACCCTTCACCCAAGCTGATGTGACCCACCTGCATGGTCATCCTTTCTGAAAACTTTTCATTACTACCCTTTGCAAGTAAGGTCACACTCTTACCCTGAGAAGATTCATACATATGTGTGTTTTTATAAAGCGTCAATAGTATGAGTATGAATTCCCTAGGGACTTAGGCTTGTTATCAATAAAACAGAAGCAGATTTCTTACCTAAAAATGGATTTAATTGCACTGTAAAAATCGTGTGATTAAGTCTACTGTTAAAGTAAGAATGGATTATTAAATAATTAGCATCAAAAAAGATCCTAAAGCTCTTTTTTGGTAGTAGAAAAAAGTTGTCTTTTCATGATTTTCTGCTCTTTCTGATCCAGGTAGAGGCACAAGGAAAAATGTTAAAACCCTGTGGAGTTGACTTTCTCCTTACTATTGATTCACTATTGAAGAAGGATGAAATTCAGATACTGTTGAGAAGCTTTGGATAAGCATAAGACTTTCACTGCTTGGAAGACTAACCTTTGGAATTTTTTGACAATTCAGATGATTTGTAGGCCATTAGCATTTCTAAAATGTTTTCCAAAACTTTGAATGTGCCACATTTTAGCTATCTGAACTGTGTACATATGAGTGCGGCTTCAGCAAGTGGAAAATCTTGTGAATAAAACAAAATCAGTTGAAAAATGCGATCAGAAATAGGGAGAATAGATATAATTCTTAACATGCTTGTCTTACAGATGACAAGAATAATTCTGAAACAAATGGAGGCAAGGTAAAATCTTTTTTTCTAGAACTTTCAGTAGCTTTTAGCTGTTACCTCCAGTTTATTCAGTGCTAGCTATGCTTTTTCATTATTAATTTCTGCACTTTACAGAATGTCAATCAGTAAGATTTCTTCTTTTGCTGTTAGTGCTGTGTGAATGAATGATAGGAACTGCCACAAATTATCAGTCAACTGTAGAATAAGACAGAAAATATAAAATAAAGGACTGTCTCCAGTAAAACCATGCAGGTGTTGCAGGAAAAAAATGACATGTGATGGGTCTAATTAGGCAAGAAACGGGATTTGAATATACTGTTGTATTCTTCTAAGAGTGGTAGCTGTGCTTGGAATAATACTTTTCAAGCTCTGGAAATACCTGTACTACATCAGAGAGATTAATTCAGCTATGCAATTAAGGATTCCTTTTCTCCTTTTAATACAATGTCTATTTTAGACATGAGGGTCCTTAAACCAGAAGTTAAGGTTTTCAGATGGAGTGTCTAGAAAACATTGTTAACTACTGCATTTTAGGGGCCAGTGCATACTTTTTGTTTTGGCAACAAAATAAGCTCTTACTGTTTAATTATTTTGGTTTGGTTTATTCCTGGTTGTTGCTGAAAGAATTGGTTTTAATGATTTGTACAGGGAGTTGTGAATAGAGAAGCTAAAACAAGAGGTGCATGGAGGAGGAAAAAGAATGTGCTGGCTAATGAGCAAAGGAGACCTACCAATTACTTAGAAGGATAAAATCTTTCCTCTGATGGCATTTTTTGCTCTGTTAGATGTACAATAGCAGGTACAATGTTCCCATGGTTTTGATTCCACTAAGCATTCAAATTTCACTTATGACATTATCCCTAGCTGTTTTAGGCTTAATTGCACCTAACTAAACCGTAAAAATTGGGTCTTTTGAAAGTGTAGTCTACAGTATAATAGGAGAGCTATGCCTTCTGGGGGAAAAAGTTGTTTTCCACTTGTGCAGGCTTTTACTATAATACTGTCAAATGTAAACTGAATGTAACTGTTTAAATTAAATTTCAGACAGAAAGGTCTTATTCTGAATCTGTCCTCTGGTCTGGGTACTTTCCCTTGTCCATTATACACAATGTACTCAGCTTCTAAGGTAAGTCTTTCACACTGCTTTATAAAGAAATCCGCATCAAGTGTTAACCAGTGTGTTTGTATCAGCAATACAGGGCCAGATTACCAGGACATAAATCAGTGTTGCTCCACCAAAATAATGAAGCAATATAAATTAGCACTAGCTGAGAGCTAAGAATCAGTGAAGCTATGTAAATGAAATCCATTGCTGATCATTGGGAAATCCAGGCTGGTCATTGGGACATTTTTGCCTTTGATTAAATAGTATTATACCACTGCTCCCAATTTGTCCTCATGCTGGGAAGTGATGACTTTTACCAGGCTGGCTTAACTAGTTTACTCAAAACTGTAGATGCACAGCAGTGCTAGATTTTGCCTGTGGAAACAAGAATAAAACTCCTGGTAGGTGGGTGGTGAGTTGCCTGACTTCATAGATTTCACTTTGAAATTTTGCTCTGAATTAAAACCCCAGAGCTTGTAAAAATGAGGAGTGAATGATTTTTACTGAAACTCCAGAAGCAACTTGCCTCAGCTCAGGTTTGCTTCAACTGAAAAATTCTAACAGTATTTGTTTGAAAAGCTAAAGTTCAGCTTGGTAAGAAAAAGCTAGTTATTCTTGGTAAGAAAATCTAGTTTTCCATTTCCTTTTGCTCTTTTCAATGTAAGTTTCTCATTACTCAAAGCTTGAACTACATTCAAACCAGACAATTTTAGTTCCTTAAAAAATTTTAGTTAACATTATTTCAAAGTGATATGGTTGTATTATTTTGACTTTTTTCATTCTTGGGTATCTTTTACCTTTGTTTCTTTTTAAATTGACTTTTTTTTCAATGCCGTGAAAGGAAACTATTTTACTTGTCAGCATACTGATGTTTCATGCAATATCATGACACTATTGGTTTTTAAGTTGTAAGACCTGTCAAATGGTGGCTTTGAAACACTGTCATTTTTTCTCCTTAGTAGGACTGTTATATTTCTAATTACAGAGGAGTCACTGTCAAGTTTCTGAATTTTTCTCAAAGATCTAACTCCTAAAATCAGTCTTAAAAGAAACTCATCTTTTACAAAAAGAAGTTGGTATATGCATACACTTCATGGTGTGGAGAAAAATGTAGACAGATAAAACTTGAACGTTGAAGCTACAGTCCTTCCCAGACTCCCAAATACCTGACTTTGAAAATCATATTTGTAGACTACGCTAATATGTATACACTGAAGGCATGAGTTGTATTTCACTCCCCTTTTTATTGCAAGAGAAACAGCAGTGTAAGTGTTGAACTGGGAGGGTAGGTGTCAGCGAGAGATAAGAGCCACATGAAACAATAGCTAGAATAAATGGGACTCAATATAGTTATATCTCTGCATTTTCATAAATGTGACAAAGCTTTCCATCCAGTCTGCAGTAGTACTTGTTTCATGTCTGGCTTGGGCTAACGCCAAGCTCCATCTTTTCTGGTGCAGATAAACAGTCAATCTTCAATCATCCATGTGCACCAGCAGAACTTTGTCTTGAAAAGTTAATTTTTAAGTTTTTCACCACTGCACTGTGCCTTAACTTGTATGATGCTTGGCCATCCTTGTTAAGAAGCTGTTTGCACATATTTGTGAGCATATGTGAAAGTACTTAGTTTCCTATGCTAATGTTATTTTGTTTTATTTTATTCAAGGCTTTTATAAGCACTTTCTCCAAAGCACTACAAGCAGAGTATAAAGCAAAGGGAATTATCATACAGGTAATGCTATATCTCACCACATTTGCCTTCATTTTAACAAATTCTTCAAAAATATCTGAGATGCCAAAATCTGTATAGTGTAACTGTCCTTGGTGAAAAGCTAGGTGACCCTGTCAAAGCTCTCTCTCCTCCTAGTATGCATCTTTTTTCCTTATTCCACCATAGTACCATTACCTACTCCACATAGTGCCTTAATCCATTGCAAGTATCTGTTACAATTTGTCAGATGCTGTGGGATTCTGCAGAGTGAATGGTCTCATGTGAATGTTAGATGACATTACACTGTTAGTATGATTTCTTATTTTAGGTAGTGGCTCCTTATGGTGTTTCTACTCCAATGACAATGTACCAAAAACCCGGTCTTATTACAAAGACAGCAGAAGCGTTTGTTAGTGAATCACTGGATTATGTCACCTTTGGAGATGAGATTTTTGGATGTTTAGCCCATGAAATGCTGGTAATTGAATTTGTTGCTTTGTAAATGGGACCCAAAGGCTGAACCAAGGCTGCCTGGGCTCAGCAGGTTCTTTTGACTGTTTTCAGAGACCTTAAGGTTGGACATCAAAAGAGAAACAGTGAATAGGTTGTTCAGGCTAATATGGCACCAGTAAACTATGAAGGGAGGAATATACAAGTAAAGCATAATGTTATCAGCACAGTGTGGCTTTCTCCACTTTTGTGTCTTGAGCTGAGCTCATTTTGATATCTGATTAGTCTTTATCCTTTCTCTAGCTGCCTGGTTTTATGACCAGATTAGGAGTATTTCTGGGACCCCTACTCCTTTACAAATGTTGGTCAGCCGATTCAAAAGTTATTAGTGGGGAGGGGGAATGACATAAAAACAGACTGTGCTATCACATAAACATAATGTCCTTAGGATACCAAGCTAACAAAATAGAATAAATATTTATACAAGGCAGCTGTTAATGATGAGCATTAAATGAAAGTATATGGAAGGGAACAGATTTGGTGAAAACTGAGAGGAATTAACATTTGCCTCTTAAGAGAAACACACATACTGAAAGTATAAAGTAAAAGCTTTTGCATTTACTGTTTTCTGTGTCCTTTCTGAACACTGAGTTAATTTCTTTCAAGAGGTTTCTATAACCCTTTGCCTTTGTATTGTTTTTGCTTGATTATTCTGAAGGCATGTGTCCTGCAGTTCGTCCCTTTATGGGTGTTCCACAGCAACAGACTTCAAGAAGCAGTCCTGCATGCATTTGCCAATTATCTGAAGAAGAGGCGGAGAAACCCCTAACAGAATACTTTTTTTCAGAAGATGTGCAATGGGAAACACCAGCAGGATGCATTTTACTGTGTCTCTGTGTGTGTGAATGTAGAAAGAATCAAATTAGTTTGAGCCATAGCTCTATCCAAATCACCTATCAAGTAATAAGTGATTTGATCTAATGAATCTATTAAGTAAATTCATTCCTGTCCCTTTCCAGAGATGATAAAATTTGCTAGAGCTGTTCCAGTGACTTCTGTGGGTGTTAGATAGGTTCTAAGAAATTTATGTTACTACTTTAACATAAGCTTGTAGGCCACAAATGTTTAAACTTATTTGATGTTCATGAATAAAACAATGATTTGCTTTATTTCCAAACTTGTTCATGGTGTATTTTGATGTTTTTGGTGAGTGGTTTGTGTCTTTGGTTTCTTCTGAAAAGTCAAGGAAATTTGCAAGAAGGAAAATAGAATGCTTTCAGGGTGTAAAGTACACACTGGACCTTTGGAAGTCTGCAACAATAAAAAAAGTATTTCTGTCCAGAGCCTGTGAATTACTTCATCCTCTGCAATATCTGATATAGGCTGGAGGAGGCAGGAGCATAGGCAAAAGATACACAGTAATTCCACGTCCCTGGATGAATTCAGAAGGCAAACCTTTTGATTGTAGATACTTACGAAGATCATACTGGGTGCTATTAAAAAGCATTTCAAGGACAATGCAATCATCAGGCACAGTCAGCATGGGTTAACAAAGGGAAGGTCCTGCCTAACTAATTTGACATCCTTCTATGATAAGGTCACTCACCTAGTGGATGAAGGGAAGGTGGTGGATGCAGTTTTTCTTGGGCTTAGTAAGCCTTTTGGTACTGTCCCTCACAGCATCTCTCTGGACAAGTTGTCCAGCTGTGAGATGAGCAGGTACACAGTGTGCTGGGTGAGGAACTGGCTGAAGAGCATGGCTCCAGGGGGTGTAGTGAATGGGGCTACATCTGTCTGGTGATTGGTCACCAGTGTTGTTCCTCAAGGTTCAATTCTCAGGCCAGTTCTGTTCAACATGGTTATCAACAATCTGGATGCAGGAGTTGAATGCACCATTAGCAAGCTTGCTCATGGTATGAGACTGGGAGGTGCTGTTGACTCTCTTGAGGGACAAGAAGCCTTGCAGAGGGATCTAGATAGATTGGAGCATTGGGCAATCATCAGTGGTGTGAAATTTAACAAGAACAGATGCCAGATCCTGCATCTGGGATGGAGTAATGCTGGACACAAGTACAACTGGGAGAGGAGTGTCTGGAGAGCCGGCCTGCAGAAAGGGATCTGGGGTGCTGGTCGACAGCAGGCTCAGTGTGAGCCAGCAGTGTGCCCTGGCAGCCAGGAGAGCAAACCGCATCCTGGGGCGCATCAAACACAGCATAACCAGCCGGGCAAAAGAGGTGACTGTCCCGCTGTACTCAGCGTTGGTGCAGCCTCACCTTGAGTGCTGTGTGCCATTCTGGCCCTACAATTTAAGAACGGTGTGAAGGTCCTTGAATGCATTCAGAGGAGGGCAACAAAGCCGGTGGAAGGCTGGAAGGGGAGTGTCCTATGAGGAGCGGCTGAGGGCTCTGGGTTTGTCTAGCTTGGGGTAAAAGAGGCTGAGGGGTGACCTCATCGCTCTCTACAGCTTCCTGAGGAGGGGAGGTGGAGAGGGAGGTGCTGATCTCTTCTCCTGGGATCCAGTGACAGGGTGTGTGGGAATGGTTCAAAACTGCATCAGGGGAGGTTCAGACTTGACACTAGGAAGCATTTCTTTACTGAGAGGGTGGTCAAACACTGGAACAGGCTTCCTAGAGAGGTTGTCCATGGCCCGTGCCTGTCACTGCCTTTGGTGAGCCCTGGAGTGGTCAGGCAGTTGGACTAGATGATCATTGTAGGTCCTGTGTGGCTGAATATTCTATTCTATTCTATTCTATTCTATTCTATTCTATTCTATTCTATTCTATTCTAGTCTAGTCTAGTCTAGTCTAGTCTAGTCTAGTCTAGTCTAGTCTAGTCTAGTCTAGTCTAGTCTAGTCTAGGTCTAGTCCAGTCCAGTCCTGTTCGTCAGAATCAGGAATTTTAATGCAGGTTTATTTTACTTCTGCATTTCAAAAAGCCTTTTTGTAAAGCTGCATGAAGATAGCAAAAACCTTATTAATAAAAGTAAATGTATGTCAGGTTTTTTTGGCCAAATGTGAGGAAGAGTCTCTGTAATCTTTGCCACATATGATGGAGAGGAATCACAAAATGTATCCTCCTGTCTCCAGAAATTCCTGTCTGCTGCATTCAAGCTAATGACATATATAGGCAACACCACATAGACTTACAACGCAGAACAATAGGGTCCCAACTTTCTGCATGTGCCTTCTATATTTGTTGCTGTAATTCCCAAAAAGAACAACTCAGGATTGCGCTGAGATCTCTGAACTGAAATAATAAAAACTGTGATACATAAAATAATATGTCTTTCCTGCAGTAAAATCAGATTTGATCCAGGTCTGCAAACAGTCATAAAAAAATCACCTTATTCACATGGGTTCCCAGGTCCTGCCACTGAATTCAATTAAGCTGCTGATACAATTACATTCTTTCATGTCAGAAATGGAAATGAAGTAGTTCACTTAGAGATCAGTATTGCTAAACCCCAGCATTTAAAAGGCTTGGCTCACACCTAAAATGGTGAAATTTTAATATACTGTAAGTATTCTATATTTCTGGTTTGGATTTGGTTTGAACCTTTGAAATTCACACAGTTGATGCTTTTTCTGTGCCCCCATCCAAAAAAAAAAAACAAACCCACATTTATTTTATATATATATTTGAGAGGATAAGCTCCAATTCATACATGATTCTAGAATTTGGTGCTTTAAGGAAAACACAAGCAAGCATGGATCTTGATAGAATTATGTCAGTGTCAACATTATAATTTCTCTCTCGAGATGGGATTTTAAATGAGTCTTTTGACTCTGCTGAAAATGAAATCCTGTCTTTGAATAAAAATAATATCTGAGCCATACTCCTGAAGGACAGCAGAAAAATTGTTGAGATGCGGAAGCATTGCAACGTCACAGCAGCAGTGTTCACTTGGGAGATAGTCCCTATGTGGAACCTTTCTCCAGAATTCCCTGAGGCAAAATAGCTGCAATTACCTCTGCAGCGGATAAAGATTAAAAAATATCACCTCCGGCCTCCAGAAGAAATTTTGCCTGCTAGTTTTAATGGTCTGTAGGCCCAAGTTTTAACTTCCACTTTGTGCACATAGAAGTGTATATTTCAAGTTAGGTTTGCTGGTTTATAAGGAAGGAGCGAGGGAGACATTTCTTTTTGGTGCTCTTAATCATCATTAGAAATAAAAGCAGTGGATAAAGTTTTTTTTAAAATCAATTCTGTGGTTCAGGAGCAAAGGTATCCCTGTTTCTTAGATTATGAAATCAGTTCAGCCTCTTCAAGATGTTTTCTAATTAAATTTTTTTAGGTTGCATCTCATCATCAGATGATGACATTCTGTTCTTTGGAACAGGAAACCATTTCTTTCTATGACTCTAGAAATTTTTTAAAAACTCCTCTTGTACTATCGCGCCCATCACATCTCATAACCTTTTTAATTAAATGGCTTGTATATTTCTCTATGGCCTCTTGTATTTCATGCCTTAATATAAAATAATTTGTCAAATAAAACTACTGAATATTACGACCCAATGTAGAAAACATCTGGAAGTGAAAATGAGACATCTGTGCTGGACACTTTGGCAATGATGTTTTGAAAAGCAAGGAGATGGTGGAGTCCCCATCCCTGGAGGTGTTTAAGAGTCGGGTCGACTTAGCACTGAGGGATATGGTGTAGTTGGGAGCTGTTAATGTTGGGTTGATGGTTGGACTGGATGATCTTCAAGGTCTTTTCCAACCTAGACAATTCTATGATTCTGTGATTCTGTGAATAGGAATGGTTTGTTCATCACTCCATAAAGACTATGTTTACAAGTGATTAAACTATATTCTTCTAAGTGGTATATTTGTGCAGCTGTGTAGCAAATAAGTATGGAATATAATATATGATACATATTACATGTGGGCCAAAATCTGGAGTCCCTGATATTGAGTCCCTCAATAGGAGGCCTGAGTGTGGAGTGCAGAATTTGTATTTGCCATTGGTATAAGTGCCCAATTCTCCACGGATGCATATTTTCAAGCAATACATTCTCAGAATCAGCATGAAATGCAGCGCATGTCCCTTTCACTTGTTTCTCCACTCCAAACACATACCGAGGCCTTGCCCACAGGCAGCCCTTTGCATGTTTGATTTACATGTGTGAGTAGTCCCAGCAGGGTGAAGCAGTTCCTACAGAGCAGTGACTGCTCCTGCTCTGCTTGAGTCAGTGGAGGTCACTTAGGAGATTCAATGGCAGTGGCAGCAAACCTGGGGACTCCCTTGCCTGCAGCTTGTCATGATACCACATAATATAGCTACAAATTCCCTTGTTTTCTTTCCAATTTTCATGAATTACCTAACTCAGGTTAAAGAACACCCTTTCACCCTCCCCACAATGACAAAACGTCTGTATGTTTGCCATTGGAGACAAATACCAGCTTCTCTGACGTACAGGGACACTGGTAACACAGAAGTAGCATTGGCACAGGCAGAGGTTAGTGAGCAATAGAGACTTGGTTTCCAGGGTTTACAAATCCTGTAATCTATGACAGCTGACATTTCCATATTTCTTGTCTTACATTTGTTTATGGTTGTGCATGCTGTGTGAGTCTTGCAGGCTGTCACTGAAGTTGAGCAATCAGCTCAGCATATATTTGTTTCTCTTGAGGAACAGGAGGATCTTCTTACTTGCTGCTCTTGCGTGGTCACTGTGTTAAACTAGACATGTTTTGACCTTTTCACTCCTTATTTGCACAGTATTAAGGATCTTGCTGACTTGCAATCTTCAGGGTGCTCTCTCTGATGGTGTGTTAATGTAAGGCTGCAGAGAGAGGTTTCTCCTCCTTTGGCCCTTTGGAGAAGTTGGTGGGTGGATCAGACATCAGTGCACAAGCCTGGAGGAGAAGTGATCATGCCTTCCCCTTCATTTTGTAGGCCACATGTCTCTTCTGAGTGCTGAACAAACAGCTCAAAAGTTGTATTGTCTGCTCTTGCTGCTGAACTTGGGCCTGGTTGATGGGGAAACAGAAACGGAGGGGATAAAATGGCAGAGTTTTTCCCAGCATTCCCTGCCCAGGGAAAAGATGAAGAAGCAGACCAGCAGGTCAGGTTTTCTGCTTCCCCCCAGCATCCATTGCATGGGATTTCCTGTTTCATGACAAAACATTGATAATAACAATAAAAACACCTGCAGAGCAGTGGCTCTGTGTGGACTTTGTGGAAGGACTCAGCGTTTCCCTGGTTTTACGGAGCTGGAAGGAGAGGTGCAGTCATGCAAAGTGCCTGCCCCAAGCCACTGAGGGGAAGGAGGATTACCTCAAGACAAACACCATCGATGTTTCCTCAGTCCCAGCCACATGCCTGGCCAGCCAGGGAGCTCCAGGGCTGGGAAAGTCGAATATCATCAAATCAATAAACCAAAATGATGGCTAACCAGCTAGAGCCAAACTGTGCTGTGCTTATGTGCTTATAGCCTGACTCCAGCTGGAAGCCTGAGGAAAAACTGCCCTCTGGGCCTAAAATGGATAGTTATGCCTCCTTTCCCCAGGGTCACAGAATCACAGCATGGTTTGAGTTGGAAGAGGCCTTCAAAGATCATCTAGTCCAGCCCCTCCACCAAGGGCAGGGACGTCTTTGTCAAACTTGACCTTGAACACTTCCAAGGATGAGGCATTCACAACTTCGCTGGGCAACCTGTGCCAGTGTCTCACCAACTTCACAGTAAAGAATTTCTTCCTTATGTCCAATCTAAATCTACCCTCTTTCAGTTTAAAACCATTGCCCCTTGTCCTGTCAGTACAGGCCCTGGTAAAAAGTCTCTCTGTCTTTCTTATAAGACCCCTTTATACATTGTAAGGTTGCAATAAGGTCTCCCTGCACTTCTCCAGGCTGATCAATCCCAACTCTCTCAGCCTTTCTTCACAGGAGAGGTGTTCCAGCCCTCTGACCATTTTCATGACTCTCCTCTGGACTCGCTCCAACAGGTCCATGTCCTTCTTACGCTGGGGGCCCCAGAGCTGAACACAGTACTCCAGGTGGGGTCTCACCACAACAGAGTAGAGTGGGACAATCACCCCCCTCAACCTGCTGGTCGTGCTTCTTTTGTTGCAGCCCAGGATATGGTTGGCTTTCCGGGCTGCAAGCATGTGATGACAGCTCGTATGTAATTTTTTCATCTACTAGTGTCCTCAAGTCCTTCTCTGCAGGACTGCTCTCAATCCATTCATCCCCCATCTCTACTGATACTGGATATTGCCCCAAACCAGGTGCAGGACCTTGCACTTGGCCTTGTTGAACTTCATGAGGGTCACATTGGCCCACCCCTCAAGCCTGTCAAGGTCCTTCTGGATGGCATCCCTTCCCTCAAGTGTATCAACTGCACCACTCAGCTTGGTGTTATCCGCAAACATGCTGAGGGTGCACTCAACCCCACTGCCTATGTTGTTGATGAAGATATTGAAAAGTATCATTCCCAAGTGACAGGTCACCTCAGCGTTTCACAGTTCCTTCAGTTGGAAGAGCTTCATCTAGTGAGGCATGTTCTTCTTGGGGGCTGCTACAGCAAACATCTACCCACCATATGCCAATTTTGGCCCCAACCAGGATCACACAGTGGAAAAAAAACCTAAAACCTGTCTGCAGATCCCACTGCCATGGGGGCAGCCATCGGAGAAGGCCACCATGGGTTCCAGTTCCTCTCAGCTCTAGCACCTTCATGGCACAAGACCCTTGGTCATGGCCACCTTTCTTATGGGCTGGATGACAGGGAGGTTGAGGAGGCACCATTTTGTTTGGGGACCTGATAGTGGTGCAAAAACGCTAAGTGAAGGACATGGGATGGCAGGCCCTTCAGGAGTGTGTTGTACCCACAGCTGTTTCCAAAAAGGGATTATTTGGGGATTTTTACTGCAGGGAACTAAACGTCCCTGTTTTTCTGAGTGATTGGTAAGCAGAAATGAGCTAGAAAGAAAAGCACTGGACCTATGGAAAGAAGCAAATGGGGCCTGAAAGTAGTGTAGAACACAAAGCAAAACATTTTAAGAATCTCATTTTCTTTCTTTCATATGGTCATTTTGATTACATTCCCCTGCTTTGCCCCTGTGTGTATGCATGTGCATGGTCACCTAGCTGAAGTGTTAGCATGCTGGTCACCCATGCTGAAGTGTAAGCAGCTTGGGTTCTCTTGAAGTTGGGGTTCAATAAGGGTCCCAGTTTTCAGAAAATCAGATATTTGAACTTCAGGCTCCTTTTAGGTATCACAGTGCAAGTGTTCACTAAGGGTTTGGAAGCCACTATAGAGTTGTGAGGGTCTTTTTTTAATTTCAACCCTTTATTTTCTTTTTTTCCCCAAAATCACTGCTTACTGAGTAAAGAGGTTCCAAGATAAAACAATTTACAGTTGCAAACAGCAAATCTTTGCCTCACACAGATCTCAGTTATTGAGCTAGTCTAATGTTCAAGCAAAGAAGACAATCATTCAAGATAAAAATTTAGTTAGTCAGTCTGCAAGACTACTAGATTAAGGAAAATGGGAACGGTACAGTGTAAGATTGCTTTTAACAATATGGTGTACTCTATCAGTGGATTACCGTAACTAAGTCAAAGCCTTACTTTCACAAAGATTGGACCTCCAAATCTGTCTAGACAAGCAATTTACAGCAGGGGGAAAAAAAATCAAAACCAATGAGGCCTACTGTTGCAAACAGTCTGTTATCAAGGCTGGTAATACACACAGGGCCCTACTGTTCTCAAGGACCACCCACAAGAGAAAGAATTTGATATGGCAGCTTGCCTGAAAAATTTATTTGTGATATACTGGTATGTGGTAACAGCATGAAAGAGCTGTAGGAGTGCTTTGCTGAGGGAGCAGCTGATGGGATTGGCCTTGACAGTGACTGCAGCATGCACTTCAGAAAATGTCAGTCCTCCTAAAACACAGCAGAAAGACAGAGAGGCTGCAAATGGTCTCCTTGGCTATTCTGCAGTGTCCTCTGATCTTCCCATCATAATGGCATTTCAAGAATCACAAATCAATCATAACCTGTATGTAAAGGGCCAACTGTCTTTTTTTTTTTTTTTTTAAAGAGCTTTCTTTGTTAAGAGCATACTTGCAGAGCCTATGCATGTTCTTTAAGCCATGGTGGCATATATCTTGGCACATTTGGGTTTCTGAGGATGAAGGCAGAGTTCAACATTACAACTAAGAGTTTTCCAAAGTAAGACAGACTATCAGTCACTGTGGCTGCAGCAGAAGCATGGCAGACATCTGGTATAAACTGCCTCTTAATATCCCCCTGCATCTCCTGGGATGACCACAAGACAATGAGAGCTTTCTAAACCACATTTTCAGTCTTGAATGTTAAAGCTAAGTACCCACATCCACACTTACACGCTTAGGTCCCCATTTTTGAATTGTATGTGTGACTTACATTCAAATTTCTGGCCAGTTTACTCAGCAAATTGAGAGACAGATAGCAAAATACACTTCTGACCAAAGTCTCCTACATTGATCTTGATGTATTTTAACCTTCCAGAAATTATTTAAAAAAAAGTAACTGAAATGTTTATATAAAGCATGTTTCAAACTAAAGCTATCTGAACTTCTCTGGTGTTTCAAGTCTAAGTGAATCTGGGCATTTGTCATGAAAAACTGTAGCAAATGGACCAAAAAAGAAACAACCTGTAAACAGTTCTGCCTCTCCAATTTATTTTTTTTTTAATTTATTGCCAAGAAAGCAAGCTGAATGAAAAAAGTCTGGCTAGCATTACTGGCTACTTGCTCAGTAAAGAAAAACACAGGAAAGGCAGCTGGCCCAGGAGGGCTATTGCATTCCTCTCTCCCCTTCTTTTCACTCTACCACTCTGCAAACTTGAGAGCTGAATGGTACAGAGGGGAGTGGAGAGCAAGGTCAAACACAACTTTACATGCCAAAGTCCCAACTTGATATCTTTGCTAGCAGAAGGGGAGAGTGTAAAATCTACTGGAGGCAGACCTACTGCAGTTTGTACCTCCCTGAAGTATCGAGGCAACTAGGATTGTTACTTCCTGTGAACAGATTAAAAATCTATTGGGCTTTCCCAGGGAACCTTTTGGAAATGTCAAGGATGGCAACATTCTGTGTGGCCAAATAATTATGCTACTGTTTGAGATGATAAAGGGCTATTCCAGTACTGAGACTTTGCTGAAATGCTGTGACCTAGAAGGAGATATCCTCCTGATGTAAGACCTTGCTACATTGTGAGCACAGCGTGAGTCTGTTCTGGGGAAATCTCTTCAGCGAATAGCTCCATGAAAAATAAGTAAGTGGACATCAAAGTTCTGCTCACTGTCTTCAAACAGACAGGTAACCTAGGATTTACAGTATAAGTAACTAGTGGAAAGAAATAACTGTAAAAACAGATTCATGAAAAAATACTTGGAAAGGAAAAGAAGAAGTCAAAGGTAGTTTTGCTTTGACATAGACTAAAGCATACTTGGTGGTGGCCTCGGGGAGAGAAAGAGAAAGGTGTGACTCAGGTGCCTGAGCTGAAGCAGTATGATCTAGGCTGAGGACTGATGCTGGCACAGACTCAGTATGTGGTCAGAGGTCATCATTAATGTCTCCAGTGCAAGGTGTCCCTCCATGGAGACAAGAACATTTATCCCACATCAGAGATACTAAGATGTGAGTGAAGCCACTTTCTTGGAAGATTTATGGACAAGTGTAGGGACAGCTGGTTAGTATTACTGTTGTTTAATGACTTAGAATACGTTAGCACTGCAAGTACTGGAAAATTTAATTTTGCCCTAAAGAATGTACAGCTTAAAATAACTTCTTGAAGAAAAAAGATGCAGTATATAGTAGTATTATGGTTTCTTGAATTCCCCTGAGCAGGCTAGACCAAGTTCTACAAGTGTACCGATCTATCAGCATGGAAAGCAAAGCAGGAGAAAGATTTCCGGTGACCTAGTGAGACAGAACGACTCTGCATAAAACCAGACGTCTTATGCTGAGAATGGATATTGTATATCAAGCAAAAGTATAGTGTGTTAATCCCGTTTACTTAGATACTCAGTCCTAATAAGGTATTTGAGGTAGCACAAATTTCTTGCAGGGAAGTGAGTGATAGTCTTAATCAGACCAATAGATACCCCTTACTGAATATTGAACTGCTATTATTGAAACGAAGAGAACAAAACATCAGATCTTAAGTGCTAACGTAGGCCAGGACCACTGGCCCACTCCCTGGCAGCGAGGTGGAGGTGGGCCTCGCTCCTGGGACAGACTGGGGCACGGCAAGGACGCGTTCCGTGGGGCGGCACCGAGCAGGGAGAAGCGGGCGAGTGCTGTGGGGACGCCTGTGTGCCGCCGGCCCCGGCGCGCTCCCTCTCCCTGTGCCACCACCGCGAGGGACAGGAACGCGGCCGCGCGCCTCAGGCGGCCGCACGGGTAGGAGGCGCCTCAGCCGCGGCCTTGCCACTAGGGGGCGCTGCGAGCGCGCGCAACGGCAAAGCGCGCGGCGACGTCACTGCAGCGTGCGCGGGAGACGTGACGGCTGCGTGCGGCTGAACCTGCGGGGACGGGCGGTGCTCGGGAGCCCTCCGAACTGCGCGAAAAGCAGGACAAGTCAGGGTTAGCAGAACTAGTTAGATCTTTAGGGTTTATGTACACTGCTGTGTAAATAAATAAGCTTTAAAATTACAGGGAGCCATAAGGCTGGCTGAACACAGATACCTCAGGGGGTCACTATGACCACAAAATAAAACCACGCCAGATTTTCCTATTATTTTATTACCCTGTTTCGTTTCATTTAGTGTCATTGTAAGCCGCGTACATTCATTCAACTTCTCTCTCCAAGAGTCTATACAATTTTTTTTTTTTTAAAAAAAGGAAAAATCGGAAAACAAATGCTGATTTCAATGGTGTATTTCTTGAGCCAGAACGCAGTGAAACCCAGGTAAAGACATCAGAGCTTGTGATCTTTGTACTGATCTCTGCCATATGCAGACCACAGCACATTTCACCTCCATGCTGAGCTGGAAAGTCTGACAATCCAGCAGAAAGTCCTGCCTTTCATACACCTCTCAACGTGCTGTCCACATTAATAACTTCCGAAAGAGCCAACTGGGCATGCTCACACCAAAAGCCCACTGATTTCAACACAATATTGAAGAAGGATCAACACTACAGGAGATCAGCCCATAAGGGCACACCTGGTTCTGGTTTATGTCTGCTCTCCGTACAGACTTAGGTCTAAATCCCCTGTGCAGTTCTGTTCCTACCCACAGGCTAACATATGGCTAGAAGTCGGATCATCTGACTGCTTTATGAGCTCTTATCTTTCACTGTGCTCCACACAAGCAGAAATACTTCTACATCTTGCTCTGGTAGAGCAAACAATGATATAAGTGACATTAGGTAAATAAAACATCTTTTTGCCTTTGAAGAACATGAAAGAATGTTGTATACCTTCTCGCTGATCAAAGGTGGTTATATTGCCCTTTTTGTTACAGATACTGGTTTACTGTTGTATTCGTCTAATATTTACAGCATGTAAGGCCACTTTAATGTGTCACTCAAATTTCCTAGTTTGTCTGGCTTTGCTTTTATCTCTGCTTTGACCAGTAAGGTTTTGTGTGAAAGTGTAACTGAGTAGTTATGCTCCCTTTTTATTCTAGCCTGGGTTTTCACCTGCATCTCCATTATAATCCACTCCACTTCCTACTCTCCAGCACTGATGATTTAAGATTATAGTAAACATTTAACTTCAAACAGCATCGAAATCTTTCATATGTGACCAGAATGGTGTTATCCCTCACATGCAGGGAGACAGTGGCAGAGGGACATGAGTATGCATGGGAGAGCGGGACAAAGAAAAATAGGGAGAAGAAGTAGGCTGGAAAAGGAACTGAATTTCAGCATTAGCAGCCAGAGAGAGGCTGGAGTTCCATGGGCAGACTGGCAGCTGCAAGTTGCCTGGAGGCTTTTTGGACACAGTCAGGGGCCACAAAGGCCATGGAGCAAGGCTTCTTGTTGCCCTCAGCAACACAGCCAGTCAGTCACACACAGACTTCTCAGCATCATTTTTTAAGCAGGCTTCTATCTAAATCACCTTGAAGACTCCAGGGCTGACTTTCTAAAAATGTAAATAGCATTCTGAGTCCATGTAAGAGTTACAAGACAAGCTAAGCTTGTAATTTGAGTCAATTTAATTCATCTGAGGGCATAAGACCTGTTTCAAACATGTAAGTCCTGATTCCCTAATATTTTAGTATAAAGAATCCAAGTCAGTTTAAAAAGGAGCTCATCCCAGTGAGCTCCTCCAGGGTTTTCTGAAGCTTGGGCTATGTCTGCTTCTTTTCTCATGTTTCCTTGATCTCAGGCACATGGGTAGATCATTCTGGGAAATGGCTTCTTGACTTAATTTGTTTTGGTCCTTGGATGGGACCAATACCTGGGAAAATTAAAGCCCCTTTAAGATGAAGGTAAATGAAATCTTTTTTCCTAGAATGAGTCTAACACTTTGTAACTTCAAACAAGGGCCTGTCTTTACTTAGTTTCTCTCTTTTCTCCTGTATTTTCCAGTGGCAAAATGTCTGGGTCATGTGAAAAGAGTGACTTTTGATGAAGAAACTTATGCATGATAGGAAGGCATCTAGTGAAGGAGGAATCTGGAGACAAGAGGTGGCTAGGGGAAGGGGTGAGAGACTTACAGGAGAAGAAGTGGACCTGTTTGCCAAAGAGGCTTGGAGAGATGTCTGGAAGATGTGAGTTCTGGACATAACTTCTGGTGGGACAACCTAAGGATGAGGGCTGCAGACAGAAAGATGAGGAATGTGTCACAGTTGAGGGACTAGAACAAGGACCTAGAAGAGCAAAATAAGTAGGTATGAAGATGGAAATCAGCTTGTGAGGCAAATGCCTAATGCCTAAGGGCAAGTGGATGGAGTATATGTAAAGGGGAAATTGAAAAGCAGCAGCAGGCAAGATCATTTTTTCTGGCTTCTGTGCTTTAAGAGCAATCAAAATCTATAAACATTTCAGTTATTACTACGTGTCCCATTGCTTCTCCACAAGGCTGTAGGCTTGTGAAGTTGCTCTAGCAGCTCACTTCTGGCCTCCCTTGTTCCTAAGGGTCCTGAAACTCTGCCCTGCCACATGGCTTGAAGTATGTGCCCGTCAGTGGCCAAATCCAGGCCTGTTCCATTTCTTCTTTCTCCTTCTTTGCAATTTTGGTGTATGTTGCAAACATGACTTCAGCCACACAAGGAGAAAGTGTAGGAGGCTATGTAGTCCTTGCTGCTTTATGCAATGAGCTGTATGGACTGCCTCTCAGCAGATTCTCCCATGCCATGGCAACTGTTGTCCTTTTCGTTTTTTGAGACATACTGCTTTGAGATGGGAGCCACTGAAATGCACTGTTTGGGTGTACTGCTGTGATAGCATTAGGGCATTTTTATGTTTAACTGTGTCTTCTAATTTTGATGGTTTACAGTAACACCAGCTGAGTCCTAAATGTATTTCTTCCAATCACTCTTCTGGGGCTGTTTTCCTGCAAGAGAATGTAGTAATTTTAATTAAAACTTGAAATTTTTTTGTAAGGAATTTCTCCAGACTGTAATGACTAAAAGCTTCTGGAGATGTTTTATGTATATCACACTTAACCACTTACACCCAAATAAAGTATGTGAGTTGCTCAGAATGGGTAAACAAAGCACATTCTGCTTTATTTCCAGAGCAGCAACAGTTTTGAAAAGGAGGCTGTTTAATGATGTATTCTGTACAAAAAAAAAGAAAAAGCAGAAGCTCTTGGTGTCTGACACAAATGTTCACAGAACAGTGTCTAACTATCCTCACATGCTGATTTTATAGATCCAGGCTTTAAAAGGCAGCTTTCTTCCCCCCAAAGCTCCACCCACATCATAAATCAATAAATAGATCAATAAATAAAGTAACAAAATGTCTCCGCTGCTGATACACAGTAGATGCCAGTTTCTCTTCCTGTTCTGTTTGGCAGATCCCCAAGAATGGTACAAAGTGGGTGGCCCATACGCTGATAATCACCTTGATTTCCAGAGCTGCCTCTGTTATTAAGCCCTGTCACTGATCCCATCTGGATTACAGAAACTGATGAAATCACAGATTTCAGTAAAAGTTGAATAATATTCTTTCAATATTGAATAATTGTTTGTGGACCTGGCAGTGTTTGCAACATAGGCATATGGCAAGCACATGAACAACATGTTGTACTCTGAATCTATTGTTTTAGTTTGTTTCCAGCAGTTTCAGTCCAGACAAATCCATTGCTGATAAATGACTTGTGATGGTTTGTTGGGAGAGAAAGATGTTATAGCAGAGGAACATCCTTCCCTTCCCCCATGCCCCCCGCCTGCCTTTTGGGATGGTATTAAAACAATGTTAAATAGATGTTGTACACAGACAACTTTTTTTAAAGTATAAGCAAGTCTGCCAGAAAGAAAGAAAACTGCATAGTATAATACGAATGAGGCAAAGTTTGCCAGGAGAGATAATGTCTTTTATTAGATTGACTGTTATAGTTGGAAAAAACATATGCTCTTCTTCATGTCCTAATGTAATAAAAGATACCACCTCTCCCCACACATCTTGACTGCTTTTATCCTTGTACCATCACAGCTATGACAACACAACTATTAGTATAATGAATTCATATGCTTGTTGGACAACAGTCACAGATACTTATTTGCTGGTTGAAAATGTCAGGTGTTGCTTTTGGTGTTTCTGAGGATACGCTCTCAGCCATCTCTTCATTTTTTTTTTTACATCCTGCAATGTTACAGGCTTCACAGTAAAAATGAAAATCATTGTATTTTCAGTTTTTTAAAAAATTTTTAGACATTTGGATATTGTCCAGTGTAGATGCAGACCTCTGCTTAATGTCAGCAACAGGTTTGCTTTTCTTAATGGCTTCTTAATGACTCTATAGAGACACCCTCTGGCTCTCCCAGGTGCCGTGTAGTTCTTGCAGTGGGCATATTTGTAATCCCATTTAAATGTGAAGTAATTTACTACCTTTTATCCAAAAGAAGGGCCACCCAGTACTGCCTGATATGATGGGGGAGCTCACAAACAGAGCAAGAAGGTGATAACTGCTTAGTCAGTGCATTTTCACACCCTTCAGTAACTGTAGACATCCAGCTGGTGCATCCATGCGCATGCTGAAGGTGTCTGACTCCTGCTTTAAAGCTGGTCCTGCCCGTGGATTTGGCCTTCTCCTTTTTCTTTATCAGCCATCTTCTTATGAAACCTTCATTTCTCTTGTGGGATGTCTCTTCCCTCCTCAAGGAAGCAGTGCAAAGAGCGGGTACAGCCTCTCACAGGATTTGAGGTGCTGCCTTCCTGGTCTGGGCACTGTTGCCTGCCTCCCTGCTGTACCCAGGGCTGGCAACTCACAGGGCATCCCTCCTTCTCTTTCTCACAGGACTACTCTTGGGCCCTGGTGCTCAGAAACTGCTTCTGCCTCTAGCCCTGAGCAATCAGAAACTGTGCCATGTAAGCTGATGTAAGGCAACAGACCAGCCCCTCTGGGGATGAGGTGTTCCCCTTAGCTTCAACACTGATCAAGCTATTGTGGAGGGGCCTGGCCAGACAAAGGGACATAGCCTGTGTGCGCAAAGGTGGAGTTCAGTTTATTTCATATTCAGACACTACTTTCTCTGTTGAATGTGGAAATACAATTAAGGAGGAAGACAGAGTTCCTCTAGGCACTGGTAAGCTGCTTTCACCCAGCTGGGGGGACTGTCCTGATGGGTCTAGCTGCACCACGGTGTAGTGTTGATGTAGGGAAAGCTACACTTCAGCTTGGAGGTCAGTTTAACACCCAGATGAGCCCAAGCAGTCTCAGGGCCATGTAAGTCCTTCTCCACTTCAGGAGGACTAGACCTTTTAGCCATCAAAGGAATAAAGTACATGTGAAAACTGTGCCATATCTCCCCGCCCCGCCACATGCATGTCGTGAATGCTCTGAGTCTGTCAGGTCATTTATAATGCTGTTTGTTTTTTATTTCCAAGCAGACACAAAATTATTCATGTACACATTTTGCATATTCACAAATTATTTTCAGCTGTTACAAAGTAATAAATATTCTCATGGACCTGGCTGTAATGGTGCTGCAATTCTTATATATCCCATTTGCCTTTCTCCCATCACTTCCTTTAAAAGTGCAGCATTGATCCGTAAGGTTTCAGAAGTGTGACAATTATTTTACTCTGATAGAAGAAAATAAAGAGATGTTCCTGTGTAAAATACCTCCTCATCAAATATGTCTTGAGATCAGAGATAACAATATTAGAGAAATAGTTGGGCTTCCGATTGTTGGAATTCAGCTCTTTGCTGCTGCTGCTGTAATCATACCTCCGATTTGATAATAAGCTGCAGGGGCCGTATACCTCTCTTATATTTGTGGCACCATTCACATTCCTGGCACTCTCTAAGTCGTAAAACTCATACCCACTTTTAAAGGCAGGCACAGCACAGACTGTATAATGGGAGAAAGTATCTTAAAGTAAAATTCTGACAAGAGTGAGGGCATAAGTGACCCAAATAAGGCAGCTTCCCCCACGTACAAAAGTGAAATGACACTACAGCAGCACCAAGTTGTCTTGCTTGAAGCACGTGGCACTTGTGCTGCTGTCCCCCAAGGAAGAGCCTCTTTTTTCCCTTCCAGACCACACACTGAGTACAGTAACCACAGCAGTATTTATCAAATCCAGAATTCAAAATTACTTGAGGTACAGCTGCTGATCTGGTGCAAGTGTACAGGGAAGTTGCTGTCTATATTAGCCACTGCTCCCCACGCAGTGGTATTAGGGAGCCTCCCCACATAGCACAGTGCCAGGGAATTAGATGTGGGTTTCTCTGAGGCTTACACTCTGCTGGTAGAGCACAGAGTTTCAAATGCCAGGAAAAGGAAATAAGTTTGTGGCTTTTTCAAGTACTTTCTGTAGTGTTACTCTAAATATATATGTGATTTGCAAAAAAAAAACCCACCAGAATGCCATTTCACTGCTCAGTCAAGACAAGATTCTGCATGGTACTTCACCAACAAAATGACAGATAAATGGCGTTTGTCCCTGAGGTGTGTTTCTAGCTGCCCTCCTCCCCCCGCCTCCGAGCTGGCTGTGTGGTGTGCTGACATCAATTTGTAGTTGTGGGAGTTCACTACCACATAGGGAGCAATTGTTGGCTTTCAAGATGCAGCTTTTTTCTTTTGAGACCTTTAGGTTTTGCTATCAAGTCCAAACACTGGAAAAAATGGGGAGAATAAATCCTATAATGATGCAATTTACAAAGCGTGAAGTTTTAGGATATTAAAATATATTGAAAAGGGTCTTCACTTTGTTAGGCTCACTCATGTCCTCTGCATTGACCTTGGCTTATTCTAATTAGCATGAAGTTCCTTGAGTCAGGGGAAAAAAACCAGAATGAAACACAAAGGAGGCATGATCAGGAAAATGTCTCTGGTATCGGGGAAGAAGGACAGCACTAAAAAAAATTTGTCCCATTGGAATGTGGTAGTTCAGAATATTTTTATGCTTGTAGAAACATAAAAGTCTTCTGGCCTCCATCTAGATATATTTTGAAAGTATAATAAAAAGTTACACTTTAGTTTTTCATCAGATAGTGTCCTGGGTGGATCCTGACACAGAACAGCATTTTAGAAACAGCATTTAAAATCTAACGTGAGATGAAACGTAATTCTTTGGGTTTATGAGTATGGGTTATAAAGACCGTAAGTGATACTCTGACAGAAAGGTCCTGGCAAGGAGGATTATAGTCAATTTCAATGAGACTTTGGAAAGTAATGAGGGTACTTCTGATGTCCACATATTTTGGTATCTGCTTCTCCTTCCATGTGCTCCAGGGCTAATGCAGCAGTATTAGAAATGCTGAATGAGTGCTACTGTGCACATGACACTGCTGTTTTAACTGCTGGATTGCCCCCTGGGGACAAGGCACTGAAGAAATCCCTGCCACAGCACATAACCTCTTCACAGCAATTGGATGAGTCAAAAGAACACACATGCACTCAGAGTATATTTCATAATGTGTTTTGGTAGCCCAAGTTTTCTCACCTTTATGCATCTGATGAAAGATTCTTTACCTTTGGAACATTGAATGCCATGTCTGACAAGACCCTAAGTGACATGGCAATCATTAGTGGCCCTTTCTGCCCCCCTGTTGGAATGACACTGGTGAAGAGAAACTTGAGGCCTTTCTTGCTTTCAGATGTCCTGACCAACAGGGAAGGGATGCCTGACAATATAACTATTAGCCAGAGAAGATACCCTGGTAACCACCAGAAGCTCCTCTAAAAACCATCACAACTTTAATAATAATTATGCTGACAATTCTTCTTCCTCTTTTTAGGCGGATGGGATTAATTCATGATGAGGGGCTTGCACTGCTAAACCCAGGTTATGCCTTTTGTTTTCTCCAGTAGGTGAAAGATGAGAAAGCTGCTTGGAATAGAGCTTAATCTGTGGAGAAACAGGGAACTCAGCTCACCAACTTCATAAAGAAACCTCGAAGGAAACTTACAGTGTTAAAATTCCTCTTGTTAAAAAGCTGTGAAGTCATAAAATTTTACCAAACAATGGTTTTCCATACAAAAGGGCTCTTCAGTCAATAGTTCCTCTCTAAGCTGTTCCAAATCACTGTTGCTTCAATAAGCTTGGATCCTTAAACAATCAGTGCAGGAAACAGTGTGACTTCTATAGGTTTAGCAGCTGTTCAGTGTGCTCTGTTGTGGATCTGTCTATCTGTGTGCACTTTTGTAATGTTTTTCACATACTTCCATTATTGTATCTATCAGACAGGACACAGAAGAGATCAATTTTTAAAATAGCTTGTGGGGGGATGCATTGCCTATGTCTTTGTTTTTTTGTTGAGATGTAGACAGGAGTCCCACTTATTAAGGCTATAAATGGTTTTGCAGTAGGGTGGCAATTTAAAAGAACTATCTGAGCTTCCTGAAGCAGATAAGTGGTTTGCAGTCCCATATGATTATTAATGTCAGTATTATTTATTTATCTAATGAACACTATGATGAATTAAAAGATATAGCCCAAGATTTTCTATAGAAGTTGAAGCTCTTGTGTTTGTTTCAACCTTAAAGAAAAAGAATATAAATGCTTCTAGTCTCAGTCCCATTCTCCTTTGTCTAAGGGTCAGTAAATTAGGAAGACAGTGGAGATGAAATGTATTTCCACTTCATACAGTCTAAACTCATCAGTTGCCCTGCTTTCTGCAATTGAAAGGGCATGTGCAGTGGATTGGGTGCCATATCTTCTTGTCATCTCTTGCTGAGAGTGCCATCAGAGGTTCATCAGCATGCCGCTGTGCAATGTATGCATTTCTACTGCTGTGCTCTGGCAGGATGTGTTCCTGAGAACAAATTTCAGATTTCATTAAAAAACTGTGTCTTGCTATAGTCCACCTGTACAATCAGTTGGGTTTTCAATCACAGGCAAACCAGTAAGTTGGAAAAGTGTGGTTGAAGGGAATGGACAAGGCATTTTGTTTAACCCCAAAATGCAGAGTTTCATGTGGAGATTTTTCTTTCTTGTAAAAAAAAGCTGGGTAAATTTCTAAACAGAATGTTGCTTCAAAATGCCAAAGCGAACTTCTCAATTTTTTGTTAGGTTGTCTAATAGGGCTTTTGCTTTTCTTGGTGTGGCTAAAGCAACTCTATGAGTTCAATGTGAATTCCAGCTTACTTGTTACAAAGTAAACATCAGCAAAAACTTACTTCATTGAAAATGTGGTTCATCTCTTTCTAACTGCACTTATTTCTAGATTTATTTAGATTTAATGGATTTTAAGGCCATGGGAGACTGGTATTATAATTTATTTTGATGTTCTATGTATCTGAGGCAACATAATTCCCTGGAAAAATTCCTACATCACTGACAATATTCCGGTCTCCAATTTGGAGAATTTTCATATGTTTAGGAATTGCTCCGAGAGTTGTAGTGAAGTTAATGATGCCCAGTGTTTGTCAAAAACTTGCAATCCAGAATGGTAAAATCAATATGTGTGGCAGGTCTTTTAGCATAAAACAGCTGCTTTCTCTTCTGGCAGATAGCTGGGGTGAGTGAACTGTATCTCTGATCGCAAGAGTCTGAATTTGATAATGCTGTAAATTCATAATAGAGATATTGGTAATACAGCACTGTGTTAATCTCAGATGATTCAGATTTAATGTAACCCAATTTCAGACTACCCAGATGTCAGACATATCCTTCAGCTCTAAAACTCATGGGGTGTTTGAATTTATTCAGAATCATGACTCTTGGATTGTCCTGGAGCTACTTGGATGATTGCAATTTATCTGCATTCCACACAGATTTCAGCAGACTTTCCACCACATTAAAATCTTCAGAATGAGAGCTGAGAGGTCATTTTTATAATCATATATTCCCATGCTCGAGTGGCAGTTTGTGTATTAATATGATGTTGCTTCATTTTGTTCTAAATATTTTGGGATTAAGGTATTAAGGGTACTCTTATTACGTGGGAGAGCTGTTCATCATCTATGTCTGTATCTACTCTACTGTTCTGCAGTCGGATTTTCCACTCTAGCTCCAAAACAAGTCATGTGGTTTAGGTAATTTGGGCTGCATACTATCTCACAAAATCAAGAAACACAGCAGTCAAAACACTGTCTACAGAAGTCCACTGGTGGAGTTGCACCAAGAAGCATGGAGAGATACTTTGGAGACAAATGCTTGTCCCCAAATCATACTTTCCATAAACAGATTTCAAGTATCGGTTGCCCACCTCTTTCTTCCTTGGCGATAGGTGTTGATAAAGGGTTCTTACGCTTGGCACAACTAAACTGTGTGCCACAGACAGTACTAGCTTAGAGGTTTGTTATTCACTTGAGGCTTGTGAACAAACAGGATTCCTACTGCTTCTCATGCAATCTCTTTGAAATAGGCCAAAATTTGCCAGTTAAAACATATGCCTAAAGGCAATTGTTCAGATTCAGTCAATACTTGTCAGATGATGCAAGAGTCTTCTCCCTTAGGTAAAGTGCAGTAGAAATGTCTGTTTAAAAATCTGGACTAGCCTCTCCTCCCTTCCGCAGTGACAGTCTGATGCTCCAATTAAAATTATACCGGGGAATGATTGTGCTATGATTTATTAATGAAACATAGAAGCATGTATTTACTGTAGTTCAAGCCTTTGACCATTAAGACTGTCTGCATGGTGTAATATTCAGGACAGATATTTTCAGAGACCCAAAGCAAGGTAGCAATGTTTATAAATGTCCTTTGCCTTTTTTAAGACAGCTTGGTGCTTCAGTGATTCTGTGTGAGACTCAGTATACATACACAGCAAATAGCAATTGAAGAAACACAAACTGGAGTAGCAGTACATGACTCAAAATGCTCTATTAGTGGAGATTTTATCTCTCAGTACATAGGACTATACCATATGTGTGGGGAGGGGTGCAGAGTTACATCTCTCAGGCAGACACTTTAGTTATGCATATGATCAACATGGAAGACTACAGAATCAGAAAGTTGATTGACGGTAAAACCAGGTACCACTTGTCAACTCTAAGACAGGTAACAATCTAGGAAATGGTGTTTGGTGACATGGCCAAGAGAGATTGTGCCTGCTGATAGATCAGGATTGACAAAAGAGGCAAACTATGTTTATGGTCCACATTGAATGGAAGGATGCTGTTTATTTTGAGATCTCTTCTGGAAGAGCCAGATGCAAGATGTAGAGTACTTTTTGATCAATTTGATTTAGCCAATAGAATTCTGTGAATGTGTGATTAATCTGGCTGTGTATGTAGGTATTTCTACACCTTTAGCATTTATAGTGGACTAGTCCACAGAGGTGTTAGAGTAGCTGTATCTTCTTTATGCCATGGTTCTCTATGGAGAGGGAGTCCTCACAGCACCTGGAGAGGATCCAAATGGATTCACCTCCTTCTGCTTGATACAGTGAAACAGTAGAAGTGAACTGCTGCCAGACATACAGTAATGTCTATGAAATAGATAGGTATATTTTACAAATAATTATATGCTTATGTGATTTCATGGCCTGGTCAGAATGCAGAGTATCAGCTCTGTCTGTCCTCAGTTCTGGAGCTTAGCTTTTGTATTTATTTAAATAGTTCAATTTATTTCATTTAGAGTTGTGGTCCTCACATGTAAAGAAATAGGTTCACAAGTGCAGGTCTACATAGGTGCACAGAAATCTGTCATACCTTACTCCAAATACATCATCCTCTGTAGTTTAGGATCCCTGTTAAACTGTATTACATGAATTATCTGTGAAGCTTGCTGAAGATGTACCAAGTATTTACTAGCTTGATGCAGTGTTTTGTGGAAAAAGCAGGGAGAGAAGTACTCTTCTCAGAGAAGGCTGGTAGGCTGTGCTCTGATGCTACTTCAAAACTTGCTTCCACTGGTCCCCTAAAAATGTAGGGTGCAGGTGGGGACTACTGCTTCTGTTCTAATAGATTTCAAAACTGCCCAAGAATGTGTACTTTGAGAAAGAGCTTTAGGTTGTCTGCTTCTCACAAGAATAAGGAACAGAAGGGGATGTCTGCATGTGGTTTTGTATAATGCTGAGGCTGACCAGGCAAGAGTGGATGAGATAGACTGTGACTTAGGGTAGTAAAGTCCAGATCCAGAAAGCCATCTAGGTGCCATGTGGGCATAAGACAGCTAACCACTGCTGCTGATCCCAATCTAAGAGTTGTGGATAAAAAGAACACAGTGTTAGCAAGCAGTCATAAATATTTTGGAAAATAATATGCACGAATATGCACCACAGAGAGGTATTTTATTTAAAAGCCAATGGTAAAAAAAACCCAATTTTGATGTGACCCACTGTCTGAGATTTATCTGTTTGTTTATTTAGATAATGGAGTTTCAGATGCATATGAATGTTTGCTGACACTTTCTTTAATCAGTGAAGAGAAAATGGAAGTTCTGCGACATGGGTCCTCTAATCCTATTGACATGTGTCTACATAGGTCAGAAAAATTCCTCCCCATTGACTGCTGATGAAGTTCAGTCTAATAGATCATATCAGCTAATGTCTAGATGCAGCAGTATTAAGTGATAAGTACTCATTAATTAGGTAATGAATGTTGATGTCTTAATTTTAGGCACCTGAACTTAGATTAAATTAATTAGAGGAAATGAGTCTCTCAAGTGCTGCTGAAACTGAATTGAAGTTGGTACTTCATTACCAGTATCCAAGTAGTTAAAAGCCCCTGTAACAGAGCGGCTGAGTTGGTGTTTAGAAGACTCAGGACTAAACTTCTATATTCCCTCGTCCTTTTTCAAGAGTGCATCAGGCTTATGACAGGACCCAGAGGAAATTACTTGCTCTTTTGCAAGCTTTTCATATGATCAGGGTTCATGAGTATATTTTGGAGTTGGTATGGAGGAGTTTATGCCACCCATCAGGCATCCTTAATGAGAAACTGCTCTCACCACTGTCTTTTAAACATAGCATCTGGGACACTTCTGCTGGTCACAGCTAGCAAAAAGAGAAAATCAAGTAGGAAAGTCCAAAGCCATTGAGGGCTTTGCAGGTCAAAGTCAACACCTTTGCTTCAATCTGGAAAAGCAGCAGGCGAGCAGCAGAGATCACAGAGCACTGGTGTCACACAATGCCATGCTGAGGAGCTGTCAGCAGAAATCCAATTCAAGGATTGCTAGAAAAACAACAGATAGCAAAAGGTTTGTTTTGCTTCATTTCAGCTGAGTTCTGAGGTTACCAGCCTTTACTGAATGACAACGACGATGTACGTTTTTATAGTCCAGCAGAGTTCAGAGCCCTGGTAAAAAAGCAAAGCACTGCTTGGTCAGCTCCACACAGGCACAACAGTTCAAGGGTTCGTGTTTATTCCCCTCTCAGCTAAGCTGTTTTCCCAAGAACATCTTTGTTACTTTTTGCCATAAAACAAAAGGTCAGGTTTGATGTTGCTCCTAGAAATGTTCTTGTTGTTCTGTTTGTTTATATAACCCCCTTCTTCCATCTGATGGAGAATGAGCTCTGCTGCTTAATGCCAGCTGCACACAGGATGGTGAGAAGAATGACAGCCCTCAAAAGGGGGCCAGGGGAGGGGGACACAGAGGGGTGAAGGAAATAAAGGGAAAATAAGCAGAGTTTTGCCTCTGGCCAATTGCAAACAGCTTGTGAGATACTCACATCACACACATTGCTGGGTTGCCTGTGACGTTTCTGAACACACAAGCTGTCATTTACTCACAAGGAGTCAGCACCACTAAACCCTTTCAGGCGACGTGGGTGGGCACTTTAGAAGACATACTGTCTCATCCCATTCAGGAACCGGCCTCTGTCACCGCTCTTCTGGCATGCTGGATGTTTGTTGTTTAAGTAAATAAACTGGCCAGTGTCTCAGGCTAGCTGCAAATGCTGTGTCCTCCCACTACCACCCTTTCCCGGCCACTCCAGGGAACAGGAGGAAAAAAAAAAAAAAAAGAAGAAAACAGCCAAAAGCAACAAGATGTAAAAAGCAACAAGATGTAAAAGTTCACACAGAGCTTTGATGCCACCCACTAAGCCCCAACCTACAAATAATGAGTGACCAAATGGTGTCATTAGAGGCCCCTACATCCTGTTAGCACTTGGCCTTCCGATGGGAAGTCGATGGTGGAGATGATTTTGAAACCATCTTTCCTGTCTCTTTTGAAAAGAAGATTCTGGGAAATGGCCATCACAGGATACTTCAATGTTCCTCATTTCTTCCAAATGAACCTTTCACATTTCAAGTCAGTGGTCAGCTTCAGCAAAACTGAATATTGTTTGAAGCCCTATTGTCAGCTAGCCTCCTTTCTAGTCTAGGGGATGTCTTTGGTGAAGGGAGATGCAAGATCATGAATCTGCACCTGTTTTGTCAAGGGTGCACAAGCAAGATTGAGAACAAGTTTAATTTGTGTTTTACTGCATTCCCACTGCCTCTTTTTTCTATTTTGGTGTTAAGCTACCACAGGGAAAACAGATGTCTACTACAATACAGATTGTCTCTGGAGTTAATAGGAAATTTTCATATTGGCTGGTGTAGCATACAGTTTTTCATATGTTGGTGAATCCATGGGTATTCACGTCATCCAAATATAGAAACCTCATTAATTAAATCAGCTGGCTATCCACCCTTAACTCCATATGTAGTCAGTGAGAAAATATCAGGGCAAATTAGAATAATTCCAGTAACTCCTCTTTGAAGTTATCATCTGCATGGTTTTCTCCCTCTCTCCCTCACTCCTCCCTTCTCCCTCTCCACTGCCTCTTCACTGCTGCATCTATAAAATGCCAGTGATTTAATAAATTAAATTACTTCTTTGCACATTAGTCTTTGTGCCTATTTGCTACCTGGGAACAGAGTTTCTCACTGAAACACTGCTTCTGGAGAAATCGCTTGTCTATTCATTGTGCAAACAATGTTAATTAAGGGGAAAATACCGAAAGGTGACAGACCACAAGGGCTTGCTTTATTGGTTCTGCTTTCCTCCCCAAACATGTTCACCTGTTTTGAGAGTGGATTGATGAATGTCAACCACAATAGGAGGTAAGACACAGATGAACTCCGTCACTAGATCCATTCTGCAGATGCAGGATGGCTAAACTGAATGTTTTTGTAGGGTGCCTAGCAAAACTGGCTTCCAGGAGTGCTTGATTCAGTGAAGATGTCATAAATCATGAGCTAGCCACAGTGAGCTGTGGTGATGGTTCATTGATTTCCCTAGTCTCTCAATACAATTGTTCATAAATAATCTGAAAAAGACACTTCTCACAGCTATCAGCACCTCTCAAATAGACAAGCAGGGCAACAAGGCTAAACCCATAGGCTAGGACAGCTTAGCCCCTGGAATTTGTGAAGAGAGGCAGCAGTGAGCACAAACAAGTTACTGGAAATCTCCTCTCTGAATCTCAGGTCCAAGCAAATCACACTGTGTCTCATCATACCACTTGCATCTCCTGTTCCCAAAAGGACCAAGATTCAAAACTTAGAGGCAGATTCTTAGACATTAATTTCTCCTGAGTTCAGCAGTGTTTGCCACCGTGTGAACTCCACCAGTTTGCATCTGAAAATCATACAAAAACCAGAAAAACTACCCCCAAGCCCTGAAACCCCAAACCATAAAAGTAAGACTAATTTCTATCCTTCCATTCAACTTCACTTTCCCACAATCCACAACATGGGGCCTTGTCACCATGGAGGTGTTTTTCACTTCTACAAATAGGCAATATAAAAGAAAATCGATTTAATGCCAAATTTAGGGCACAACATGGGTAAGCACAGAAAGTGACAATAGTCAGGAGCGCTTGATAACAGCATCTTCAGCAGTCCTGGGGGTCTGCTTTCAACTTTGCAAAAGCCTAGCCGTATATTTCATTATGAAACCAAAGTACACCCTCCATTGCCAAAGATTTCAACAAATTTTAGGCAAGCTTTGTAATCACAGGAAGGAAAGGTCTATTGCTCTCAGGGAGAAATAAAGTGGTTTTGTGAGATCACATTTCTCCTTTCTTCTTCCCTTCAAATCAAGCAAAGTTTAATATTTCAGTCACATTCACTTTGACTAAAACAAAACATCACAGCAAAAGGGGATCCACAGAAAAAATAATTTTTTTTCATTTAATACAGAACTTCAAAACTCTAATAAAAGGCACAAAGAAAATCTTAGTTCTCAGATTCCTTCATGCAGAAGAAAATCCTCAGGTGGCAGGTTAAGCCACTACTGGCATAATTAGAGGAGTGTAAATAAGTGAAAGCATACCAGGTAGTATGGCCCAAAGCATTTTAAAGCCTTTTGGAATCATACTGGCTATGGGAGTCCGGCTTCCACAGCTGTGATTCCAAGTAACTGGATTCAACATCCATCCCAACAGTTGGTTTGGTTTCAAGGCAGCCACTATCCTTCCTTTTAAGAAATCATCCATATATGTCAGGAACCAAACTCTAAATGCTCAGTATCTTTAGCAAGAGACCACATGTACATAGATGTATCTGTACGAGGTTGAGCAAAATGTCATTTCAGATCAAGCATGTCACATTTTGCAGCCAGTTTTTGTTCTGTATTTTGTACTAAGCTTCAGCTAACAGTCAGCCTGGGAATGTCAGGGAACAGCTGGTTCCCATTCCTCAGCCCCCTCAGAGTGGGGAGACACTGCTGTTCCCAGTGGCCAGGTCCTTACTACGGAAATGGTGAGTGCTTCTGGTCCCTGTTCTTGGCCAAGTTCCTGTCCTGGCACTGGGGGCTTCCTCTCCTGATCAAACATGGAAACATCTCTTCCCTTTTCCTTCTGATTTGAAGCCTCAGAAAGAGGCAGAAGCCCTTGTCCCTTCCCAGAGGCCAGATCCTGCACCATCTTCCAGCTCCTTCTGTATTTAAGGTGCAGTCAGAGCTATAGAGTGACCTAGCTGGTGTCTCCAGCCTTAGTGATAGGCAGGACAGCAGCTGTGGATCCAGCCTTTCCAGCCTGCTATGTGAGCCGTGGCTTTTGCCGCAAATATTTCAGAGCACTATTAGTCACACAACTCCATATAGCAATCCTCACAGCCAAACCAGACACGAATGGTGTCATAAACACAGCAGTGCTAGCCATCTCATAGCCTATCTAAATGTCATCTTTCTCCCTGTTTGAGCAACATATTTAATTTGCTTTATTATTTTTCAGTAAGCGTAGGGCTTTTTTATCAGATTCTATCTGCTTTGGAGAATGACTTTAAAATCGAAATGTGCTTGTTGTTTGTCTCACAGATATTGAAGTCAAATGTGCTGTGTATCTCCCTTGGCCTTGCAAGCATAGACTGGTAGCAGAGCACCAGGCAGAAAGTCTGTTCTGTGTGTGTGTATCACTGAACTAACTTGATATAGATTGATTTAGAAACACAGAGCCTGTTCAATACTGTGTTCACACAGACACTTTATAGGGCAGAACTGCAACTGAAGACTGTGGTGATGATGTTGAATACTAATGAGATAACATGTAATTTAATCCTAGTTGAAATTTGGAGCTGTTTTTTATAGGAATATATAAAAATATATTTAATTTAGCTAAACCAAAGTTTTACTGACAAAGTAACTATCCAATTTTACTGCTTGTACAATTTCTGGTGAAAAAGCAAAGCTAAAGTATGGGTAAAATGAGGACTATAATAATATTCTGGACTGTGAATTTTCTTTTTGTGATTTGTACCATGCATGCAGAGAAGGCTGGATATTAAGTAACTGTGTTTAAATTGACATACATGCATGCACAAAAGGAACGTCTCTCTTCTTTCCCTCCTATTCCTGAAACAAAGTTTTATAGAAAAACAAACGAGCACAGAAACTATGCCTGTGAATCCATTTCAATTTAATTAACACTATGCTAGTTACAAATGCTAACAGGTTCCCAAGCACGGAGTTTGGCTGCCCCTGGGCTCTGTGGATTCAAGTTTGACTCCTTGCTTTGTTCTAACAGAACAAAGAGAGCAAAGAACAATGTGACCCTGACCCTTTTTTACCCCTTCACACACAAATGATCTCTTTTAATATTCAGACAAGCTGTGACATGAAGAGGTCCCATGAGAACAAACACCTGCCATTTCTCTGGACAGCACTTTGACCAGTCATTGCCTATCTAGTTTTTGAACAGCTTTTACACTCCTGTGGCTGTTTTGTAAAAAAGATGGCAACACTTGAGTTCTCAGAACATAGTCTGTATTTCTATGCAGAAGTGCACAATGCACAGTCCCTTCCCACTGTACCACACAAACATGCTCCACCTGCAACCTCACAGCAGTTTTCTTGCCTGGAGGACCAATGAGATAGCCTTGGAGGCAGGGATAGTCTAATATCCCAGCTGCAAACTTTCTTTGAACATGTGTGTGTACATGCATTTGGACTGAAATAGGCATCCCCAGGCTCTCCACAAATCTCTCCCTCTTCAGATTAAATCCAGACTTAGCAGGGGAGGAGGGTGTTAGGAACATGTGAGGCCTGTCTAGACTGAAGGTGCCTTTTTGTTCCTTAAATGTACATATGTGCAATTAATGATAACACAGAGGACATCACTGGGGCTCATCCCAGGAAGAGCTGCGGTGGTGGCACTGCAGACACATGTGGGCAGTGCAGAGGCTGATCCCCGTGTCCTCTGCACAAACAGTGGCAGTCTGGCTTATGTGTCTGCTCCAACACCATTGAGAGCTGGGCTCTGATGATGCTGGGGGTTGCCATGAGGCTGATGGGATTTGTTGTCTGGTGATTAGAGGATACTCTTTCTCCCCCAAAGCCCTAGTCTTTCCCTGCCTAGTTGTACAGAGTAAAGGAGATTTTCACTTGGCTTACTTCTGAAAAGTTCAGTCATAGGCAGAGAAGCTTGGTAAAACACAAATATCTCACAGAATTATGTTATTCCTGACTGACATTTGCTAGGAATGGGTTCATTCCTAAAACCCTTCAGTGCTGGGAATTCTCACCCTCCCCTGACGATTCATGCTGATGCTTTGCCAGCCCTACCATTAGAAATGCTTTCTTAAAATCGGGTACAAATCTCTCTTGCTATGATTTGTGTCCAGTTGTGTCCTATCTGTCACGGACACTGAGAGTAGATTACTCAGAAGAAAGATGTCACAGTGCCTTGCCCTGCTAAATGCTGTGGTGCTGTGTCTGCTCTGTAACTGTTGCATCCAGTGATCACCGAGATCTTTTTTTCACCACTCTGGAGTTCAGAGTAAGAGTTGGCTTTATGCTCAGACTTTCTTCCGAAAAAGAAGCTGTGCTGCTATATCTTTTACTGACTGATGGCATGCAAGACGGGGTCAAAGGGGAGAAAGGAAAGCCTAAATCAGTAGTGGGCTTTGAGCTTGATGTGGTTTGGACAAGGTGGTTTTCTCCACAGTTCTCATCCATCTCATCAGTGGTGAAGGCTGAGCAGGGCAGGTCAACAGGAGCATGTGGGCTGCTGTTTGCTCTGGAAAGCAATGGGAGCTAGGCACTGATGTATCATTGAGACTTGTCAGTTGGTCTTGGCTCCAGATTTTGACTGACAGTTTTAGGAACACTCCCAGTCCTTGATGGGGGGCAGCAGCAAAAATGCCAAACCAAAGTGCTTATGTCAAAACAGTTTTTGATGCCTTATATTCTGTTGATGGCTCAGACTACAAGAAAGATAGGCCAACTCCTCAAAAAAATTCAAGAGTCTAATTTCCACAGGAAGCAGTCATGTCATTGAAATCAATGGGAGTTTGGTACTAAGCACTTAGGAATAACTGAGCACCAGTTAATATTCTTCCCAGCCACAATCTGTGAGAAGGTTTTCACTTTGTTTTCCTACTTGAAACAATTAATTTTTGACATTTTCCCATTGCCTTGGTTCCCAGCAAGAGATGCAGACTTTTCCAGGTTAGGTAATGTGGCAACCAAACATTTATCACATTGCGTAGGCCAAGTCAGAGCTTTTCAAGTAAGTGAATGCATTTTCAGAATATTTAGACACAGCTCACTGCTTGCCCTCACATCAAAAATGAGCTTTTGCCCACGATCTAACACTGAAAAAGATTTCTCTTGTAGTTCAAAGCAACAGCCTCATCCTTTTTCCCACCATTAATGAGCAAGTTGACAGCATCCCATGGACTGGCTGCAGGTCTGTATTGACATGAGGTGTCCAGCCATGTCTGAGAGCGGAGGCAATCAAATATCCATCTGAGCGCTGTACCTGCAATGGAATAGGAAATGTGCAGGCAAGGCTGTTTGCTCAGGGGCGGAAATGACCGCAACCAGTGCCAAATATTTTGTGATGTTTGACGTGCATGATGCATGTGGCATACTTGTACATCTCAAGTGAGGGTGAGTGACCCTCTGACAAGGGGATTCCTGCAGAGAACAGTCACATTTACAAATCAAAATATGTCATTTGCCTACACTTGTTGCTCCAATCAGGTTTTCACTAACAAACACACTGTCCAGAATATTTACTGCACGTCATTATGAATGTGCCACCAAGTGTTTATACATTCAAAAAGAGGGCAGCAGTTCTGCTAGTCTTTACCCTAGTTCTTTTTGTGCTTCATATTTTCTACTTCCAGGGAAATTGGAAACGACACAGAAGATGCTTATGCTTCAACCAAGTTCCCTAAGCCTCAGCACAGATATCAGTAATATCAAAGAGTTTTAAAGCTGTGGCTTATATTAGTGTTGCTGTTTAATTCCTAGGCCTATAGGAATGGGAGTTACTAGAACCCCTTTTTCCATTTGGCAGATGAGAGCTGAGAGGAGGTAAAATGAGTAGCACTGGTGGTTGTGTCTTCAAGGGCTGAACTTCTGAGACTGAGGAGATGTGTGCATCTCCAGCTATGCAGAGATATGCAAAAACACGATGTGCAAAAAACTAGCTCCCTAGCTGGCTTCTGTCATGATGCTTCACCATTGAATGTCACAAAGTGAAGTATGTAGCTAAAATAGCTGTGAGAGAGACTAAGTTAGAATTAGGAGTCTGTGGTTCTCATGCTTCCTCGCTCAAAAAAAATTTGGATTAAGACTTTTCCCGAGCTTTGAACAAAGGCTGAGACCTGACAGTCTTCCTCTCTTTGAAGGGAGATGGTGCTCTAAGCAGACATCAAGGAGCTTGTGGCTGAAAAGATACCACAGATACTCCTGGCCTGTGTTTTCAAATGTCCACTGAAATGTCTGAGAGACATTTGATGTTCCTGGGGATAATGGGCAACAGATCCTGGGTGATGGTAAGAGCAATAGATACATTCCATCAGAAATCTAAAACATGTAAACAGACAGAAATTGTCAGAGGGATGTGAGAAACTTGTAAATTAACAACAAATGCAAGAAGAGGAAGTCCAGAACAAATACGTTGATGTTTTTCACAACCATGGAAGAGTTTAATCCACTGGTTTAAAAAACATATGGTACACTAAACATTAGATGGGTAACAGACAGAGATACTTGGCACTGGCCCATGAAAATATAAACACAAGACATTTGTTTCATTGTGTTTCTTTTTCTTTAAATATTTACTTTTTGTGTTTTTTCAGGATACAGTTTTTCATCCCATATGCATAACAAGCTACCTTTCCAACATCAAACTCGGGAGGCAACACTCAGCGTCACTGGTTTGGTTCCAGTGGCTCTTTGTTGGGATTTAGCCTGTTTCCTGAAGAAAAAATAGCCATATCCAACTTTCCTCCCCCATCCCCAAGCTTCTCATGCCCCACCACTGTGTTTGGTAGCCTTTTTGGCAAAGACTGTCAAGAATAAGGACTGATTGCATTTGGAAAAGAGCAGCTGCTTGTTCCTCTCCTTTTGCATGGGCTGGAGCATCTAGAAAGCAGGTAGACTTAAACTCCATGGCTGGGTGGAGTGGGAAAGTAGATATGTGTCCTTTTCCCATTTCACTATAATACTGTCCCTTAGGCCTTGGAGGCAGCTCAGCCCTGTGAAACTTCATGACATGGAACCAAACTGAGAAATTGAAAAAGGTACCTTCACCAGCATGTCCATTTTCAGTGTTGGCACACACTGTAATTTTTAAGTCCTGCTTTGTGGATTTTCGGTGCCATGCAGGAAGACGGGATTGATGTCTACGTGTTTGCAAGGATGTCATTCTTGATTCTGGATATGTCATGAAGCATGGGATTTGGAGGCCCCATGATGCCAGGTGAGGGAACTGTGTGAGGTGGTAATGCTACCTAGAAGATCAGGAATCCATACAACATCCTCCTTTGTAGTCCTGAGCCTCTACAGCTTCTGTTACCCCTTTGCTTTCCGGAAATGCTTCATGCTGGGAGGAATTCACCACTTGGTGGTTGAGGGCCACCCCTATCTTTTGCTCCTCTCTCCCTCCCCAGAAATCTCAAGCAGTCATAGGAGCATTTATTTACTTTTAGGATGTTCTTACATTGAGGGGAGTTGCCATGAGTCAGAATTAAGGCAATAATAAATCAGAATTAAGGCAAGAGACCGAATTAAGAGCAGACAAGGAGAAATTATTTTGCTGTTCTTCCTGTTGGGTTTTGTGAGTAGTATAGGTCTTCATTTTCTCTCTGCTCTAAGAAAGTGCCCTATGGCTGCACTATTGTACCTGTGTGTACCACAGCAGAGACACTCTTTGTATGGCCTTGGAAGGAGGTATTTCTGACAGACCAACAGACCAGAAATGCTTGGGAGGGGAGGTTGAGAGGGATTGAGGACAGGCTGTGTTTTGTCAAAATCTATCTATTTTACAGTCCCTGCATTTTCTTTGAGATTGATCTGTGCTATAACCAGAAAAATAGTTGAACATCGTGAGACACACCTGAGTCAGGATTAGACCAGCTAGCTCTGATAGTGTTGGCAGCATAACACCACCAGAACCATGTTCAGTGATGCTGAATTGTTTCCACAGAAAACTGCAGCTGCCTGAGACAAAGACCAGGTCCTTGCCTCCATTTCCATAGTCTTCCATGGAGCAATGTAAATGTGCCTCTGCAGATTCCGGGTCTGCCTGCAAAAGCATCAAATTTGAGATGTGCTGTGAATATCTGTGAACATAATGGACAATCTAATGACATTTCTAAAGATTTCGTAATGCAATAGAGAGGCAAATCTGGAGAAAAATTAGGTGCTGGGAATGGTGAGGGTAAGAACATTCATTTTGTTTGTCAAATGATTGCCTGTATTTCAGCAAATATTTTTTGGTTAGCACATTCTTCCACAGGGCTAGTTGACATTTTTCAGTGCAACAAAAGCTTCCTTTGTACGCATATTTCCTTTTGTTTTTTACTTTTATGGAGATTTAAACAACAGTTAACAAATGTAGGTATCACTCAGTTAGTTGAGCAATAAAAGACTGCTTGTGCTGAGACTGAAAAATAAGTGAATTATAAATAAACACAAGAGAAGTACATTTGTTAATATTTATTCCAGCATTCGTCGTCCATCTCACATCTCGCAGAGGGGAAAAGAATTAGTTAAAAGAAAGGACTACGAACATATTTAACTCCACAGGGGGGATTTATTCTTCCCTGTTCTCCATTTCAACTGCATCTCATAAAAATTGCAAGATAATCTAGTCCTTTCCTCTATTAAGTTTATGGACAATCGCAGAAGGCATAGCAAAAGTAGTTTAGCTGATGGAAAGCTAAATACTGTGACGCTCAGAGACAGACAGAACAAGGAGGAGGAAATGTTCCCCAGTAAGACCCATGAACACTCATTTACCAGCCCTTCAATAACTCACTCCATTTTTTGGACTCATCCTCCTTTGGATCCTTTCTTTATTTGTGAAGCATGTCTTCCATCATAAAAAATGTCTGTGGCAGGAAGCAAAAAATGACATTGTAACATTTTGCTTTTAAAATTGCATTTGAAGTAATAAAATATTCTGACATTAAATAAAACATTTTTAATACAAACAATTAAAAAGGAAAAGCAGGTATGTCTCTATTATTTATATATAGCTATTATCTTGCTTCTCACCATGATATCTACCATATTACAAATTTTAGCCATGCTGTACAAATATGTCTTATAACTTGAACTTCTGTGTCTACATTTTTACTAGTAAGGTCCTCAAACATTTATATACATTATAACCTATTATAAAATGTTATTTTAATATAAAATATTTCTAAAATATTATTTTAGTATTTTTTAAATACTTAGTTTTTTAAATAGTTAGTTTTTTAAATAATTAACCAAAATTGTGCAGATGAATTCTCTAAAGGTCCACTCTTTCATTAGTAACACATGTGACAATTTTAATGTAGGATCTGAACCTAGAACCACTTATATGTGTGACATGGTTATCTTCCAGTAAAACTGCAAAGGAGAATGGCTGGTTTAGGGCAATTTCAAGTTTAGATCTTCTCAAATACTTTTTCCCTGAGGTTCAGAGAGTAATTTTACCTAGTGGCAGCAGAAAGCTGTGTGTTGTCTCTGTTTCCACCAGACCACTTGCCAGTTGTATGCAATGTTCAGAGCAGAGACGTGTAAAGATGAGATCAGGCTTCCCAAAGACATTAGGAGAAAAGTTAGACCCATAAAAGAGACCTCACTCATTTGGGATCTTAGCAAGGTCTGGACAAAACTGCTGTTTGATCCAGGTGCAAATCAGAGGTTACCATTTAATCAGAGACATGGCAAATGGTCTGGTTTGTGCCAGCCCTTCTTGATAAGATGTTGTGCTGCTGTAATCTCTAGCTGGCAGAATCTGATGCTACCCCAGATGGACACCCCAACAGTGTGATGGGGCACACTGAATATGCAGAGGACTAAGTGACTAGCTCATCTCTCATGATCATGCCTTTAGAGCAGGGCCAAGGCATTGAGGTTGCTGATGTGGGTTATTGGGTTACCACCCAATAGAGATGTTGAGGGAGATGAGATGTTGGGGATATGGTATAGGGGAGAACTCTGTGGAGTAGGGCTGATGGTTGGACTCGATGATCCAAAGGGTCTTTTCCAACCTGAATGATTCTATGATTCCTTAACACCCAGATTCACAGGCTGATCATTTGCTGAAACACTTGTTCTGTAGTTTCTAGAGAAATAGAAAGAAGTTTGGCATTTCAGTGTCTAGGCCTACCACACATTGCCATGCTGCCAAATGGTGAATTTTTTCTTTCATTATGTAAACAACACCAGATCTGTAACATGGTAAGACATGCAGTATAAAACTATGTTGAAAAAAAAGAAATTGAAATATAGGTTAAAATTTGGCTGTCACTTGGGGAGGACACTAAATAAATAATTCTAAATTATCTTTTTTTTTAAAAAAAAGTGTGAACTCAGAGCTTATTTGAGCTACATGCTTAGTATATGTTAAAATGTCTCTAAAGGACTAATTGAATCATTATTTATACATCTATGGAAGTTGGAACCGCAAATCCAAACCAAAACTCAGTTTTACTTTGTGTGCAAATGATGCAACTTTTAGAATAAGTTGAATGCTATTTTTTCATTGATTGTTGCTGAGATGTATTTGGACCATCTGTAGGGAGTCTACTGCATCCTAAATATAAACCCTATAGACATTGAAAAGAGGAAGGATTGAAGAATGTGCCAATAGGCACAAGAAGACTAATCACTGTCAGAAGGACCAGGTATAACAGAAAAGTTTACAGGACCAGCCTCATCTACTTTTTTCCATAATAAATTGAGTCAGTCTCCCAGGCTGCCATCCACTTCATCCATCTTCCTCTATGGGAAATTGTCTCTGGAAAAAAGGATTTTTCTTAAAGCAAGTTATAAAAGCCATCAAAAAAATAATTTTGCTCTTACCCATCATTGACAGGCAGTTGCTTTTCTGGGGGCTGCTCATGCAGCCTTTGTAGATACTGTTTGCATGCCGGTGTTGCCAAACCATCTGCATTCTGATACAGGCAGCTTGTGAATGTCAAGCTAATTAGCCAAGGCTAATGTCTGGTTTCCTGTAGAGAGCTTTTGTGGAGTAATTACCTTCCTCGAGGTCAAACTGCTGTAATTACAGGTCTTTAACTAATCGAGATAAACAGCCTTTGAATTCTTGCAGTGAGTCGGCCAATCGCTCTAATGGACTGTACAACAATACAGGGTATTATGACAGGTGATAGCAATGCTTTTTATTTGTATGGGATCTAAACAACAACAGCTTTCACTAAAGCCATATACATTATTAACATCTATTCAAGTCTCTGTCTAGGCTTATGAGCAAAGTCATTGTTACATGCTTTTCTGGGTAGACATTCATATTTAAATAAACCGGAAAGTAGGTATTTTCACAGAAGTAGATGACAAATGAGTAAAAAGAAACTATTCTCCCCCTAATTTCTCACTCTTTGCCTGTTTTTATTGCTTTCTTTTAATAGTAACACTGGATTGTTCTTTGAAGCATAGTACTGAGGCCATTTTAAAATATCAACCTTCCAAACAGCCTGTTTCCTCTGCTTGTGTGTTTTCCTTCCTCTGTGTCCCCTGTGCTCCTCACACCTCTCCTTGAGGATCAGATATTTTGGTCTACTCTAGGAACGTTAGCAAATGTTTCTCCAACTAACTTCATTATTTCTAAGGTTGGTTCTCTGTAGGATTTCCTCTCAGAAATTGTTATTTGCCTTACCCCCTTTCCTTCTGCACTGCAGTGAATAAAAACCCTAATATAACATCCTCTTATAAAAAATCCCACCCTACTTCTTGTATACTGAGGGCCTGCCCTGATGAAGAAAATGAAATTCAGTGCAAAAGGAGACTAATGGAGGTTTGACCCCCATCATCTTCTGTAGGCTTCATCTTAGCTTTGGAATGCCTAAGTTTAGGTAGCATATTTCCCTGATTTAAGTAATCGCTGTACTACTACATTAGTAGAAACACATGTAAGTTTAGTTTGGATTCCTGCCACAGATCAAAACCAATATTTGGGAACAACCTTCAGAGCACTTCAACCTATTAGCCAACTGCCCAGCAAGGAGGAACAGAACCTCTATAGTGCTGCTACCATTTAATTGAGTTTTTAGATCTAATAAATTAAATTTGCACATTCCTGGGGTTTTTTTTGGGGGGGAGGGGGGGGGAGGGGGGAGTGTTTTGGGGTTGTTTATTTTTGTTGCAAATAAACTAGGAGTATAACATAATTATAGTAAAGTACATAAAGTAAATTAACAAGTGCCTAAAATACAACACGATGAATTCTAAAATGGTAACTCATGACCAAACCATATTCAGTGTCAGAAAGAAATATGCCTCACATAAGGAACTAGTTTAGCAGAAATTTGGTAGTCATGTATGTAAAGTGAGAAGAATCAGTGCTTCAGTTTTATTAATTTTACATACATGACACTCGGTGTGAATTTGCTCTTCCTCCTTTTTGTGACCCTTGACTCACACTGGGTCCATGTGTTATCATGCAGTGCTAAAGTCGTGCCACCTCCCTGAGGTAATGACACCAGTAAAAACTACTAGGGATATATGAGCTCTTATTAATCAAGTACCTACAACCTTTTTTTCAAACTCAGAACAAAAGCCTGGCTTTTCATCTACATATCTGTACATATTTGTGTTTGTGTGTGTGTGTGTATGTATTTTGCAAAATATTTTTCTCATTCAACCTCTGCCACTGGAGTATCTGTTCATGAAGAACTATGGAAAGGCCATGGAGCCCATTTCAAAGACCTCAAGCAATATAAATACTATTTGCCATGCTGGCATCAAAGATTCTCCTTATGAAAAGACTCAGGGAGGTCAAGGGGTGTATGAAGCAACTCTGGAAGATGTCCTTGCAGTGCTGTCTATAAAAGGACCATAGAGACAGCACTGTCAACATATATGAGGGCAGGGGTAGTGGAAGAGAGTAATGCCCATCCTTTATCAGCCCTATCCCTCCTGTATTTGGAACAACAAAGCATTGTCTATGACTGTTTTTCATAGCTTCCATATTCAATGACATACTGGGAACTTTTCTGTATTTACCCTTTGGCAGTACTTCTCCATTGCAGTACTCTGGCAGAGTAATGCAGCCTCATGCTGGGGACATATTATATCCACATCACTTTAAAGCTCCCTAAAGTTGCCAGCACAGGCTCTGTGCCTTTCTAAATGTGCATTGTTCTAAAGCAGCCATCCTGTTCCAGCCTTTCACAAGCTATGTAATGTGGTGACTCTTCTGCTGTCTTTCCCCTTCCCACCCTGTATACGCTTTCAATCATTGACAATATATTCAAAACAAAAGTATTCAAGAAATTAAAACCAGAATGAGATCCTCAAGGCCAGGATTCAGAACCCAATTGTAAATGAAACATCTAGTTGCCTTTATAGCATTGAAGTGGTATAATGGTGAATAAGAGTTCTCATTTAAAGGGTGATTCATGTGCCCAGGCAGACCAGAGACACATGCACAATGATCCAATTTGAGTAGGCTGTAAAGTGCTAAAATGTTCCAGTCTTAGACATGTGCAGCAGTTTGGGCCCCTGCGACAAGTTAGTTGGGACTTTTAAAGAGGCAGGGATCTGAGGCAGCTGGTGAAGCAGAGGAAACAATACTGTAGCATCCATGCTAATGAGAAATGGGCTTGATTATGAAGATCTGCCAAGAGCAAGATTTTTGCGCATGACAACTCTGACTCATCCATGGCAGAAAATTTCTCTTGTCCTTTGGTGACAGGGGATGAAGCACTGACCATGGTTAATGCAATTGTAAAAGCAAAATTAATTCCAGCATTTTCCAGTATAAAGGCAAATTCCCAGAGTATTTAATCCGGAAGCAGCTGCAAAGCTTATACAGTGACTGAACAGAGTCTTTGATTTCTACCCATCTGCCTGCTGGCAAAACCAAGAGCTCCACCAAATGTATAGACCCATGAATATCACACAGTGTTTGGCGTTTCTTCTTTTAACCATCCTGTGACAATTCCAAAGGAAACCTATGAGTCTATTGTTCTCTGGAGAACGCTGGGAAAACATAAAAAAATCACTAGATCCACAAGTTGGGCGGGTAACTCTCCACCGACTTACTGTTATTAATATGAAGAGGGTAAGGTTTAATAGTTATAGCAACACATTAGCAGAGGGATGAACTGGAATTGATTCTTTACATCTGCTCTGACTTTCCCTAGGTTGCTGGGAACCTAACACATTCTTTCTTTCTCACTTCACATTTTCTGGTCTCCCAAAGGTATAGGGAGACATTTCCCACTTCTGAAAATTTAGGCAGAAGGTGTTGTATGTGCAAAGTATTACTCACAAAAGAAAAAAGATGGTGATTCACTTTCTGGAAGCAGAAGAAAGTTCTTTTGGTTTACATTGAAACAGGTGTCAGGGCAGTGCATTGATAGGCTAATACACACTTTTAGTCATAGTTCACAGTGGAAGAAAACGCTAGAAAAACATGTCTTTCTAATATATTGACATCAAAACTGAGGGTTCAGTTTAGAAGGTGCGCATAGTTATTTGATCCTTCACTTTAGGTAGTGTATTTGGCATTGTCAAATTGAGTCACATTTGCATTTAGCTTTGCATTGTATCAAATATTTGTCTTGTATCAACAACGGACATAAGGCTGCTTCTCTTCAAGTTTAGGACTCTTTTAAAGCCATTTGAAGTTAGGTTTCTTTTTCTTCTCAGTGAAAAGATAGCCCTATCATAAGCCTCTTCCTGCTGATAAACTAGTCCTTGAAGATGTTTTTGAGTAAACAGAATACTTTACTGGAATCAAGAATAAAATTGTACTTTGAATATATGGTGAGGTTTTTATTTTTTAAAGCCACAGAGTAAAAACATACATCCACAGTTTTGGATGTGAAGCATATATTTGTTGGCAGAAGTAGTAAATGACTAAATTTAATGTTCAGTGCCGAGTGAACTATAAAGTTCTCAGAGTCTTTCCTGAATATCCCTAAGCTGTGAGACAATTGGTTTTGCTCAAAGGTAGCAAGTTGTGAAAATCATACTTGTTATCTTCCTGGAGCTAGTATTTATTTGAGGAGCTAACACTTAATTTGTGTATAGTCACACCTGCCAGAATGACCCTCTGAAACTCACACCATCCCAGAACAGAGTGTGTTTGAAAGCCTTCCAGAGTTTGGCCAAGGACCCCATCAATCATGGAAATGACAGTGTGTTTGGATAAGAGAGCTGACGGGCTTGTTCAGCCCTTCTGGTGTTCCCTTCCCTTCTCTCATCTTAAACTAAAGTCTTTGAAAATGCACCAGCTGTTGTTGCGGAGAGAGACCTGAAAAGTATTTTCCAACTGTTGTTTTGAGAATGGGCTAGAGATTTAAAAGGCACCATCACTAATGAAACACATGGAACATAGCCCTGTTTTTCTCATAATCAAAGAAAAAGGGAAAAGGCCAGCTATTGAGAATGATGCAATTAAAAACAAAAGCTGAAACAATAGCTTTGGGCAAAAGTGATGTTGTCACCAAACATCCTGCTTTGCAAGCAGTCCACACAGAATGGGATGGTATTGAAAGGTCCCAAATCAGAGACAACACTGAGCAGCAAAGGGTGCTGCTCCAGCTGGGACAGTCCTACTCTGCCTCCAGTGGGCAGGCCAGAGCGAGGAGGGGAGGGAGAAGCAGTGTTGACACAGAGATCCTACCATACCATTTTCACAGTAGCTTGCTATAGGGAAGTGGAAGACAGCTTCCAAGAAATACCTCACTCTCTGGGTGGGCCAGCCAAGTACCACACATAAGTTTATTGTGTAGGGCTGCAAAGTTCAAAGGAAGCTCTGGGAAAGGGGAACTGTGGCTCACAGTGCTGAGCCCAAATCCTCTGCACCACACATGGCTAAAGTACACACTATCAGTAATCAAGGGAAGGACCTCCCTGAAGCACAAATGGCAGTGGGGGTACCCTTCTATAAATATCCTGAGAAACAGCAGAGTTTCCCTTTCCAGTTGCCTGAGTGACTCCACCTCCTTTGATAGCTTGCAAATGTTCCCTTGGTTTTAGTAGTTACCACTGTCGCGTGTGCTGTAGATCAAAAACAAGTGCATGGGAAAAGGCAGCTAAGCATAATAGGCATGGGTTGGATTGCATGCAGTAGGAACGATTTTGGGATTGTGGTTGTGTTCCTTCCCTTTTTTTCCATCTTCCTAATCCCTTCCCTGTTACAGTTACATTCTGATTTCCTACATTCAGTCAGAGCAACCTAATGCCAACTACAGCTCTCAAACCCAAGGAATTAAAAACATACCCACAAACTGGTAAAGAACAGCTTCAGACTGGCCCTTTTTCTCCTGCTGCAGACAGCAGAGAAGTAGAATCCAACTAGAGCCTCCAATCCAACTCAAGACCACCTGAAAACATTGTTGGTATTCAAGCAATCTTTGTGGGTCTGCATATTCAATTCTGAGGTCTGGGTTTGGGTGACGATGACCACAGTCCGTAGGAGAATCTTCCCTGATACCTTTCCACTAATCATTAGAAAATCCAGTTTAGACTTCTGTGAACTCAATTCTATTTAAAATGATGCAAAGCACCAATAAAGCATGAAATATGAAACAGCTTCATGTAAATACATACTTGGGCTTATTAGAAGAAGAAACAGCAAGAAATTCCCCTGGAAAATAGCACCTTTGTTCCATAATGTAAAGAGATAGGAAAATGCAGTAACTATATTGCATCTACAGTATCTAATTTAAATCAGACACTTCATGTGTTAGGAATCAGTAAAAAGAAAAAAAATCCGTTCTTGTTGTTCATGTGCCTGGAAATGGTTCAGCTGATGGGTAGAATTTACAAATAGCTGTAGGGTCTGACCTTTTGTATAGGATACGGCATGAATATTGGCATTTCCTTACTAGTGTGACTACCTGAAACTTAACATGGAAGAATTACTTCTAGAAGTAGTGTTCAGGTCTTATACAATCCTAAGAGCTGACATCTACCTGAATGAAAAAGGGAGCCGCTTAGTGCTATCAGTGGCACTAATCTCTTGTGTGGATTTAAACCATTTAAAAGCCCTATGATGGCTATGAGAAAAGTTTCTATTTTGGGAAAAGGCTGGCTACTTCTTCCCATCACTAGTCAGATTTAAATGAAGGTACTGTAGACCACTGCAGGTCATGCAACCCATACAGTTAATTTTAAATAGTTTGAGGGATGGACTCAGTTTGGAGTCATTGCATTTCTGCAGGGGAAAGGAGGGAAGAGAACACACCTTCATGGAAAGCTCCTGTAAAATGTAATAGAGGCCTTTCCGAATGATCCTCTAGTAATAGGGGATTATATCCTTGTTACAGAATAGGAAAATTTATAAAAGGATATTATCCCTTTCCATATAATCATATCACATTACTACAGAACCAAGGTTCTACTCAACACAACAGATCATTTTCATCATGGGGGGATTAGGTGGAAGAGTTGCATGGTTTCCCAGATCAGGAACTCCTCCACAGGTTTGGATAACATCTGAAGTCTGAAAGGGCTGCTTCTTCTTCTGTGTGGGGCAAAAATGCACTTAGAATTTGCTGAAGATAGCTTTACTTCAGAAATTCTGGGGACGAGCAGTGTACAGCCACAAGGACGACAGTTAGCAAATGAGATTTCCAGTATTAATAACTTACAAGAACAGTCCTCTCATGCCTTCTGCCTGCCATGCTAATGTGAAGTCCTGCAAGAGCAGAAAAGGTGTTTTCAGGCTGACCTTGAATCTACCTCTGAATCCAGCTCCAATTTTGCCTAAAATATTGTCCTGAACCTACTCTGAGTCTGCCTTTTTGGGCCCTGTGTCTTCCACATGGTATGCATATGTGGTAGATTGTTAAGTAGAAGCAGTGATAAAAATAGACCTGTCATGCATTTCATTTGGTACCTCCTACTGAACAATCACATGGAGATATTAAAGTTATTACAAAAGATATTATATACTTGCACAATAAACACTACTTACACAAAGTATAAGTTAAATACTCTTTATTATTACTCTTTGAGCAAGCTTTCTAACAAAGTCACAGTCTGTTCTTATACTCACAAACCTCCTTTCATATTTAGCAGAAAGAAATAAGTGGCAGATGCCAGAGATCTCTTCCTAGGAAAGCAGTTCTATTTCTTTGGCTTTATTTTTATCCTTGGGCTTTAATACTTAGATGCCCATTTACAAACTCTATCCATTGCCATACTTTATCTATGCCAGAATTATCTATGCTAATACTGTAATTCAATCAGGGCTATATGGTTGTCAAAAAGTAATATTTCAAATATATTCAGAACACAGCTTTGATAATATGGACACTAACTGCCCAAATATCTCTTCTACCTAGTTCACAAAAATTTCAGGCTAGCATGTAAATTCATTATGGGACTTTTACCCCTCCATTACAAGAATGCAATTATCCTCATAGTAGAAGACACTTAATGTACACATTTCACTCATATGTCCAAGGTACAGATTCTTTATTGTCCATTATAGAAATTAACACAATTTTTAGGCAGGCTTCTCAAAGCATAACAAGCTTCTGTGTATATACTAAAAATATGTTTTGCTGAACAAAGTTGAAGTAGAGATAAAAAATGCCTTCAAATACTTAACTGTGTTTAAAATTATGCACCCTGTTAGGCTTGTTGAACTTGATGGGATACTCTCAAAATCAGCTGTTGTGTGAATAAGGATAAGAAACTTACACTTCAAACTTAAAATAATGTCCCTCCAAAGCCTCCAAGGCTTTAGCCAGGGTTATTTCTGGTGTATTTCTACTTGACACATGGCCTTGAAAGAAATACTGTAAAAGAACCGAAATTCTATAATCATTTACCCCTGTTTTTATATCACTTCAGTATGTAAAAAAGATAGAGTTGATAAAAACATTGAGGCCTTCTAAGGTTTCCTGCAGACATACTTTACAGGTTTGATCATGATGTATTTTTCAGGTACAGTTACTCTTTTCCTCAATGACTCTGATGTTATCTTCATCCTGTTGTGGACTCTTATTGCTGAGGGATGAAATATCAGTTGATCTCCTTGCAAGAATTACATGCTCTGTCTTTCCATAAAGTGAACCAGGTTATGACTTATACCTTATGAATGACCTTCTAACATGGAAACAGCATATGGGAAGCAAATGGAATTAAAAGACCTATCTTCAATTAATGCTAATAAAATAAAACAAATTAGATGCACCAACTGCTGCAGTCAACCCACCTTAACTCTAACTTTACCATCTAACAGGCCTTTTTTTAAGGAAGTCATTGTAGTCAGAAAATCTAATTTCCCCTTGAACAAAAGTATAAATTTATAGAGAAGATGGTAACTGAGCCACAAAATCCAGATCAAGAAGAATAAGAATCAAGCTACAAAAGACCTGTTTACTTGATGTTTGGGTATAGGTGTTCTGTTGTGATGGTACTGCTCTGACCTCAGCATGGATTTCACCAGCATGAGTTGGTACTGGATTACATTCATTGGCCAGATGGGAAGAAAAGAAAAAAATGAGCTACACAGAGAACTTATTATTTTAAAAATTGTTTTCACTTCTGCAATTTACAATATGTTTAGAAATTGACAAAGAATTTATCCTATTTCTATTTTGCAAATGAACCTCTTTTGTCTTTTTTTTAAAATGCGTTATTTTCTTCATGCTCTGCCAAGAGCACTTAAGAACAGCAATGAACACCCTAGTCAAAGTGCATTAACATCAGCATTTTATATGAATAGTACAGAATAGTGTAGGGGAGAATGCAGACTTGATTTGAGGCATGACACAGGAGTCATATGTGGAGTCCAGATACCTCTGAGAAAAATGCAGATGAAATAGCACAAGTTCATTTTTACCATTTTGGGCTCAGGTGACTCCCTTTTGCCTGTATGCTACCTCAGGCCACTCAGTCTTTTTTCAGTTCTTCTCTCCTTCTCTCTGTTTGTTATGTTGTTCACGGGATGACAGTGCCTTAACACAGTTTTGCTTTAGGAAAATGCAGAAAAATATTGCTAAGGAAAGTGGTGCACATTCTTTTGCTTCGTGTTGTCAGCAGAAGAAGTGCCTCTTCCTAGCACATGTCCAAGCACCAGGCTTAGCAAAGGGAGTGACTCTTGGGAATTGCCTGGTCTGTGATAGCCTGGCGACAGCATAGGTGATTTAACAGTCTCTTCTGACTTTAAAAAATATGGATTTATTAATTAAAAGAGGAATGGTGCCTTTTTATCACTTTGGTCAGAGTAACAGCCCTTTCTGTCTCTCATGCAGTCCCTCCGGATCGTTGGGAGACCCCTGGATGAGAAGGGCTAAATAATCAGTAATTATTCTTGCTATGGTGATCATACAACTGCAGCCTCAGTAGCTATTAATGTTATCTGTGAAAGTCCTTTTCAGCAGCGTGCTCACTTAAAATCTTTACTCTTGCCACAGTATTTTAAAATGCATATAGATTTCTCACTTGGCACATCATCCCTAATTGTGTAAGATGCACATGATAACTCCAACTTTGTGTTGATTTTTCTGTACCTTTCATGGACATATTGCCAAGTACACAAGTTGTCATAACAGAGCTTAGTACTTCTGAGTCATCAAAGAGAAATCTCTTGAAAACAAACAAAACCAGCCTCAAGTATGTTCACATGAACTTGGTTTTACTTGTATCAGTACTAGTTGTATTATTATTATTCCTATTACTATTATTGTTATATTCTGACAATGATGAGAAAGACAATTTTTGTGAACACCATCAAGGGAATTGTTTCAGTATATCCCCCATGGCTGTAATTTTCTGAGACTTGAAAAGCAAAGCAGCCTGAAATTGCTCAGCACTTAGTCCTTCATGAAATAATATTACACAGTTGTGCTTGGGAGCTGATTATCCACTTGGTTCTTTTCTTCCTTTCACATACCTTTAGGATAATTTCCTGCCAGAAGTCCTGGTTTTCTTTCTGGTAAGTCATCAGCTGCTAGCCTGACTGCATGTTAAAATTAAATGCTTCTTTGCACTTGGGGCAAGAGCTGGGGATGTTCTTTTGGTCAAATTACAGGTTGAAAAACTACATCCTACATTCTTAAATTCCAGCCATACATTCAACTGGATACAGTACTTATCACTTTCCAGCTTAAAATGTAACAATGCAGGGTGCTTTTAAGCAGCTGCTGCTCTCCACTCTCCCTCCCCTCCAGGTGGCTGCACTTCGCTGATGGGTAAAGTGATTTCTGTTTACAAAAAAAGCAGCTTTTATAGTTTGTAAATGGTTTTAGGGTCCTTTGGGAGGAAAAGCATGGTGCAGGAATGTAAGCTATTCTGATTCTTGTTAAGGGAGGGGGACAAAAACCCCATAGGAATTAAACCAAAACTAAACTCCTGTAAAAAACTCCAGGTGTACAATCTCTGAGTAGAAACACTGGGCCAATAAAATGATTGGTTGTGGTTTTAATTGAAAGCTTTAAAGAAAAAAAAAAGAAAAAGTTGGCAGTGAATAATGTGGGGATTGGGGGGGGGGGGGGGGGGGGGGGCGCTGGTTGATAAAGAAAAGGTCCCACCCTCAGATGTGTATACAAAAGCAAGAAACTTGTCTAAAGTACTGATGACATGACCAAAACCATTCCCACTTTGCAGTCAGAGGCCAGTTTTCTGCAAGCTCACATGGGCTGCACTATGCCATGTTTTCTTTGTAGGACCAAGGAGGGATCCATTAAATTGTGATCCACAGGGATTTGTTATGCTGAAGATGTTAATCAATGTCTGATTAACTATGCATGCAAACACAGACAGCCCCCATGGCTGCTGGCTTTGGGCTTTAAACTCAGCCCAGCACCACTGGTGAGCTTTAAATCCTGTCAGCAGCACTCTGAAGAGTCTCTCTGAGACACAGCCAAGACGCAGGCAGCGCATTGGGAACATTACCAAGCGGGAACTAGACTCTCCTTTCAGTACAGAATGTTTTCTTCAATTAAAAAAAAAAAAAGAAAAAAAAAGAGATCTTGGATTTGGGTAAGCTTGTTAGATTTTGATCTGCAAGCTTATGTAATTTTTTCCATGCTTCCCCTCAGAGAAATGGATTCCACAATTTAAATAAAAAGTTCCATTTTCTCGTGAAAATATTGACATTGACAACATAGTCCAGAATATTCCCACGTGCCCCTGCCCTGGGCTGCTCCATGTCCAGCAGGATGGGCACTGCCATGGCCAGAGCCTGCTGGGACCACGGGGACCGTGAGAAGCTGCGCAGGCAGACTCATGTGCAGCACCCACTCCACGTGTGCTGCCGCAGGGTGGGAACGGCACTGTGTGAAGCCTTGTCCCTGCTGCCCTAAGGCCCACGATGTGGATCACACTTTACATGTCTTCAGGCTGGTTCACAATGAAGTGACATTGAGTGGATTGGGTTTAACAGGGAAGCTTACTGTTACTGGTGGGGTCTGAAAAGGATTTAAATTAGTGTTGTACAGCTACCAGGGCATTTTCAAGATTGAATGCACACACGTGATTTTTTCTGATACACTTGTCTCAGTCTGCTTGAAATATATTAGTACACTGCTCCCTGAAGGGATCTGACTCAAGTTTATGTGGGAATTAGCTCTGGTTACAGCTCCAAGCTGCAGGTTACCACCCCTGCAGCAGAGGTCAGGCTGGATGATCTCACCCGCTTCTCAGCTGCCGTTGTTTGCAGTCCAGCTATTAGTGTTCACCGGATTAAGCTCATTAATTGGGTTCACAGGGACATGGTGGGATGTGAACCAGGGTGGTTCACAGACCTCACTCTGCTCCTGCACAGCAGGGCTGGCAGCGGGCAGGTGAGACACAGGGGTGTCAGCTGGGCCATACCTTGCCACTGCGAAATCGGGCAAGGGAGCCTGAGTTGGGGTGTAGCAGGGGTCTGCTGGGAGAGCCTGGCCTTAATGTCAGTTTCCACTCAGTGCAACAACACTCCTGAACAACTCAAACCAGAGCTGTAAATGCAGAAAAGAGAATTGGGGATGACCAATCCCATTCTAATGACAAGTTTTTACATGTGTGACTGAATCTGGCTTTGAGGCAAGATTTAGGTGGCTCAATGCCATATGGGAGTAAGAGAACCTGAAAGCAATCATTTGGTAGCAGTTCAGAGGGCAAATGCAGCTAACAAGAAATTTGGCAAGTTTACAAGGAGATGTGCAATTGCGTGGTTAGAAGAACAAATGCTATTCATCTGGATGTATGATGTTTAGCAGTGTTTATTAACTGTACAAGACCAGGTTAAGGATGAAAAAAGAACCAACTGGCTGGCTGAATGATATGACCTAGCCCTAGCAAAGCTTGTAGCAGCCTGCAGACTTTCTGTTTTTTTACAGCTCACTGTAGCCTTCAGGTTCCCACGCTAGCCAGGTATAGCTGGAGTGTGCCCTGGTGTTGATGCAATATTGACCCCATCCCCAAAACGTCCATTGCATCAGAGGATGCAGGAAAGAAGGAGGTGAAGCTTAATAAGCAACCTTCATGTCTGCAGTGGATTTTCACACCAGCCAAGTCCCCAGGAGAGGTCTTGAAAAAGAATGCCACTATCTGAGCAGTAGCAGCAGTACCCTGACCTCATGCTGGGCAGATGCTCTAAGAATTTGTTTCAAAACAAACACAATTAGGAAAAAAAAAAATTAAAAGGGAAAACTGACAAGTGGTAGTTTCAGAAAAATTTATTCTTTGCTCACTATTTTCACATGAAGTCACAATTGTAACAGTGCTGTTCCTCATGTCCTCTACAGAGACTGGGTCTGATTTGATATGAGAAACCATGACCCTAAGAGCCAAAGCTAACCTGGACCAGATTAGCCAGGAACTAAGCCCCGGTGTTATTATTTCAGAGGAGACTTCTTTTTCCTACAGATAATTCAGCTTCAAGTTGACAATTCAGTGCTCCAAGCTGAATGTGTAAAGTAGAAGAGAATAATGAGAAATTTTACACACACAGAAGCACTGGCTCTAAGATTCTGAAAGCAATTTTAAATTATTTTTTTAAAGATGCATTTAATCACAAAATACACCTAGTTTTAAAGGAAGTAAAGATGCTGTGAAAGTACTCATGCTGCAGTGGTAGCACAGTGCTCCTCTCTGTGCCCAGGCCACTATAGCCCAATTCATTTAATGCTCAGAGCCCACTGCAGCATCCTGGGTTGCCTCTGGCATGTGGGGCATCACTCAGAGGGGAATCCATGTGCTGCCCTGGGATGGGACAGTGCAGGTTTGTTCCCAAAAGCAAGTGGCAAAGGGCTGGGCCACAGGATCTGTACTGGTGCTGGTGCCCAAATGCTGGATGGTGCACAGCTTTGCCCCTCTCTACCTGAAATGCTCATGTTTCAAACAGGGGTAGTAGGTACTTCCTTACCACGCAGAAGCCTTGCAGGAGTAAGTGAACAAATTTTTCGGAAGGAGCCATGAGGGTACTTAGAAAAACACTCTCAGTGTTTTTCAGCCTTTCCAGCCAGTGCAGGAAGAAGGCAGAGGGCTGCAGCCCTCCTGTCAGCCACTGATCTGTCTGGTGCAAGTGCTACTGCGCACAGTCGGGCGGCATGGCCACCTCATCCTCCCCTCTTTGCGTGGCGGCCATGTCCCTTGTTTACGGTGCTGTATAAACAATGAATAATAGTATCAGTAGGTTGGTTATAAATTAAGCAAACTATATTAAAATTGATTTTGCATCGCAGGGAAAAAGTAAATTATGAGGTGTTACAGTTGCAAACATTTTGTTTTATATGCTACTTCCAAGAAGAAAAATATTATGCCAAATGAAAAAGAGGTGTCGACCAATCAGATCTCCTGATGCCAGTCCCTTCCTCCTGTAGTAATAGTCCCATCATGCTGTTTTACAAGGCAGTAAGCCAGTCACCAAGTGGAGAAACTACCAGACTAAAGTTCTCCTAGTTTATGCCAGGGAGGGAACCAAATTATGGCCTTGTAAAACAGTGTGATAGTGCTATTATTGTGCTTGTGCTACGAACTGCTTAAAACAGAGTTTTGAACAAGTTTTTCAAAATTTTCTCAGGAGCTGTTCAGGAGAGAGAGTCTGTGATGCCGAGTAGTGTAAAGGAGAGCAGGAGTGCTCAGAGTAACGTATGTTTGCTCAGGAAATGTGTCTGTGAACCAGGACCTAGTGCAATGCTGCACATCGTTCCTTGTGGCAGGCTGGACTACTATCAGGCTGGGGCTTGCCAACCTTTCTTGTGGAATTTTCAGCTCTTTCTCATCTTCTGGAACTGGAAACAGACATTTCATGAGAAAAACTGTTATCTCAATTTTACCAGGATGAACTAGGGTGTCAAGATCAAGGACAGTTTAGCTAACTGGTTTTGAACATTGCTACAAAATGTCCCACCTTGCCTTTTGTAGTCTGCCCAGGCCTCCCTACAACATTAATGCTGAAAGAAGATATTTTCCTGAAGCACACTGAGATGCTAGCAATCATAAAAGCTCAGATGGGCTTATATGACCTCCCTAGCCCAGAGACGAAGCGGTTTAGTACAAACCCCAATAGCAGTGTCTAAAACTAACTAGCAGAGCGGTGATAGCTCAGGGGACTTCTACTCGAAGTCTCTTGGAGGAAAAAATGAAATTTCAACCAAAAAATATCTGCTTCCACCAGAAAATGTTGGATTTCCATTATAAATAATAAAAATGTCTGCCTGACAAACCAAAATATCTGGGTTGACAGGAAATATTCCCATTTTGGAAATGCGGTTGATAGTGTGAGCGCTGAAATGCGGTTGTCTCATGGCCCACGGGGTGGGACTCCCCAGCCATGTTTTGTCTCCCATGACACTCTATAGTCACGGATTTTTAGTGCACATATGTCTCAGCAAGAAAGAAGGCTGGGACGCAGGAGGGAGAACATGGCTCACAGATGGAGCCCATGCTCAGGTGAGAAATGCTAGCACTGCCAGGTCAGTAGAAAATGCAGAACGTGCTCACAGCAGCTCACCAGTTACTCAGGGAGAGACCTGCAAATAGCATCCAGGTACTGCCTGAAATGCACCCGGCACATGCACTTCTCCAAAGCCTGGAAGCAGGGGACATGACAGACTAGAGCTGTTTAGGTTATAAGTTAGCACTAATTTATTTCCTTACACTGTGAAACACCTGGCTTGCAAAGGAACTAAAAAAAAAAAAATTAAAAAAATAAATTGCAATCCTCATCTGTGGAATCTACGCTTGCATCCATGACTTGTGCTTCTGTAGGCAAGTGAAAACAGACTGGGAGCAGGCTGGCACTGAAGCAGAGGGTAAGACAGATTTAACTTGTCTAATATTTGTAAATGCACCAGAGAGGAAATCTCACTGCATTTAATGCTAGGCTCTGCTTGTTTGTTGCCTCCAATAAATTAAATTTCCAGATAAAATTACCAATGGGCATATGTGAGATTTTTTAAAATTACATCATTACATAAGGAATCTGGCAGAGCTTCAAATAAAATAAACAATACACAAGGAAATCTATTCGTTTTAATAGCTTGAATGCATCCATGGATGATGATGGGGAAAGCAAAGCTCTGATACTTAGAAGCTCAGCAATACTGTTCAAAAAGAAGGCATAAACAAGGCCTACTCACATTGTCCAAAAAAGGGTAAGAATGAACTAAGAAGCAGGATTTTGTTCAAGGCCTCAGTGTAATTATATATTCTACATCTCTTTCAACGCAACACTTTGTTTAAGCATGGGAACATTCTAGCAGACTTATAACAATATTTCCATACTGTACATTTATTATAGGTACTCATTAAGTCGAATTGCTAGCACATGAAGTCATGTGGAAAAAAGAGGGATTTAAGACATAACATTTGCAGGATGCAAACATGAGAAGTGATGACTTTTTCATCAAACTCTGGTTTGCAGTCAAAGCAAAATTCCAATGACTGTGCAGAGGCGAGCTAAAGGAAGGGGGATTACTATCAATTTGAAAATTATTTTACATTCGATTTCTTACCAAATTACAACTCTTGCCAGGCTGGCTGTGACATATTTATGTGTTGCTACTCATATGAAAACAAATAAAAAAATATTAGGAAGCTAAGCTTTAAAAGTGTTAAAAAAAGAAAAAGCAAAAGAAGCATTACTGCAACCAGTGTTTTAATAATTACCAAAGTGCTGTTAATCTCACTGTAACAGTGATCCATGTAGAGGCTCTATATAAAAGTTTTCTGCAAAAAAATTGTAAACCACAATGTAATTAAACAAAAAGAAGTAGTTGGGGTGTGAAGGAAGCTTCAGTGATGTCTCTTCCTCTTGAAGCCACATGTGTGCATGCCACAAATAATACTTTCACCTTGATTCATTCTTTGGTTATGCTACATTCACCCTTCCATGCTAATTTTTGAATCGCAATGTTTCCTTAGTCAGTGTTCATTGCACACTGCCATATTTCACAAGTTAACTAGACATAAAACTGCAAGCTGTACTGCTCAGTATCTACCTTCTCCTTAGCTGTTTTCATCCCTGCTTTGCAGCTGAATCAGCACCCGAGTCCGGAGAGTGGGCACAGCATGAAGGCTGGCTCCCAGCCCTGCAAGCAAGCCAGCAGTGCAGCTACTTTATCTGCCATGAGCCTGGCAGCTTCTCCGAGGGGGACTTATTCCCCAGGTGAGCCAGAAATCTGCCTTCCACAAATGCTATTGCTAAATTGGAGACCAACAGAATGAGCTTCAGCTGGGTGAAGAGTAAAGGAAGTGGGGGAAGTATCACTGGATTTGAGTCAGGGCAGGAGGAAAGGGGAACTATGGGGAACTGTATATTTATGTGTGTGTATACATGTATGTACTTTCTGCAGAGGAAGTGAGACTTATGTAACTGATAGAGTTAAAATATTGGCAGCATATCACTGCTGGGGAACAACAGCTGTAGCAACACCAAAAAGAAACAACAGCAGCCACCCTCCTGCATAGCACCTGGGGTGGTCAGTAGTCAGACATTTCTCCTGTTCATCTCATTACAGCGTGACCAAAATATGCAGCTGTAAAAAGGCCCTTTCCACTCCCTGGTGCATATTATTTGTTATTTGGTACAGCAGAAGGGGGAGGCAATAACAGCTGCAGGAGCAATAGCTAAGTGTGAGGGTGAAACAGAGTTTCTGAGAGGTGAGTCTCTATCTCTGGCAATACTATATTGCCCCAACATGGACAAATGTAGGAGTGAAAGAACTGTATGTTGCAGGGGCAAACAGGGGTTAAGTATAGAAAGGAGACCATGCTACTTAGAAGAGAGCAGTTAAAAAGAAACTGGAGACTCCCCACCACTTCCACACTTCTGCTCTGGTAGAACAGGAGCTACTGAAGTCCCTGAGCCACACCTGCAGGAAACCTCCTACAAGGCACACAAAAAGAAACAAGATATAAAGGAGCATGAAGGTCTACCTGCCTTTCTCTGATCCAAGCAGCATCACAGAAACTGTCACCTCTCTACTCTTTAGTGCAGGAAGGGTAACTTGGTGTCTTGCCTTCCTCTGTTTGTGTGCCTTTTCCTCTTCTCTTCCTAGCCTGCCAAAATTTTTCTACCATTTTAGCAAGAATTTCACACTAAAAAGTTATGATGTAGCCCAAAAGTTCAATCACATTTTCCTTGTAAAGTAAAAAATATGTGCTCTTTACCTACTACATTATCAGTGGATTTACTGACTGAGAATAGGGGCAGGGGTTATATGCTAATGGATGTGACAGGCTCAGGAGACTTGGATTTTAATCTTGTATTTTTCATTAGCCTAGCACCTTAGAAAGCCCAGTCAGATGTTCTGGTGTTGCTCCTTGTTCATCCTTCCTTCCTCTACTTGTGGAAGAAAGGAGACTTGCTTACCCACACTGGCCTGGTAAGTGCGTGTGTTACTGGGCACACTTCCTTGCTGTTCAGTTCTGAAACCAGCTCTGCTCCAGGTAACCTTCACAAGACACTTTCCCAGACCATGCTGCAATTTCTCCACCTGTACAACGACTTCTTTGTGAACTACCTCAATGTCTACTGTATCACAGCTAGGTATTTATAATATTACAGTTGATTTGTTTTCAGATGGAATGACTCCATTTTAGACAGCAGTTCTTCAAAGCATTGATGTATTTTTCCTTTTTATCCCTGGAACATATAAGCACAGTGGATTGCAAATTTAAAAAATCCCAAAGAGTAATTTTATTAGCTGCTGAAATACATTAGTGTTCCTGGACTTTGAACTAGGAATAACGATAATAGCCTGTCCTGAGAGTGGAATTTTTTCCTGACAGGCTTTTTCTGATGTTAGATTAAATTATCTTCGTACTGCTTTAGCTTTAGTGGTACATAAATAGCTCTTTCTTAGTCTGCCTTTATGTGAGAGGACAGTAAATACGGCTCACTTTTTGATCTGAGTTACTTATTGCACGGTGACGGTTAGCCAGATGATGACTGTTGTTGGGCAAGCTCAATAAAGCATCCAAGCCTGTGATCTTTCCTGTCGCTTATGGGGCCTAATTTTTTATGGTGGCTGTTATACCTGAAAGGCCTGTAAGGAATCATGGAGAGGCACAGCGAACTGGGGTTGGAGAAATCACTGATGTCTTTGCCTATGTTTCTTGGTTCTGCCAGTGCTCTCTGTAAAGCCTTTGTGGAGACCACTCACTGTCTGTGGTCACCCAACACTGTACTGGTACTTATGGAGAGCAAAGTGATGGCAACATAGGGCAGATCTTTGTTCACATGCTTCTCTATGCTTGATATCAACCTTTTACTTCTGTTGACTTTGAAGCAAGCTCAGATGCTCTTGGCGCACTGAAGAGGCAGTACAAGCTCCTTGCCCCATCTGAGGTGCTATACATCACCCTGGTTAAATGTCTGAGCAGTCTGGAAAGAGGCTGTCTGGGTCTATGGGTACTCTGTTGCCTGGGATTGCAACTCTTTTGTATGGCACTTTCACACAGGGGCTTACCCAAACCTCCATATTTAAAACCAAGATGTGATTCTTCTAGTGATGGTGAGAATGAGTTCTGAGTTGCACACATCACAGCTAAGTGCATAAAAGACTTTTTATTCCATAAGTATTCAAGTGCTAATTTAAACTTCTTTCCCTCCCTCTCATGAGGGGTAAGAAGCTGTTCTTCTTAAGCTCAAAAATTCAATATTTGCGGACAGAAAATACCAAAGGTTCACAGACATTCAGAATTAAATTCAGATGGAATCTGATCAAATGGGAACAAAGAAAAATACCTTGATTAGTTTCACAGATCTAATTCTTACAGAGATTATAAAGACCCAAATTCAGAATTAAGAAAAGTCTGTGCATCAACATGTATGAGAAGATTAAATAAAGCTTCTTTAGAAATGCATTCATCACTCCTGAGGGTACAAATTGCTGTTTTCCTAGACACTTAAACAAAGTTGAACAATCAGGGGCCAGAGAAAAAAGCAGAAAAAAAGAGAAGAGGAAGAATGACAGCCAGGATTTTTAAAAAAACAACATAATTGTTACTACTTTTAAATGGATTTGAAGGTGTATATAATCACTGCTACCAGCACTGATCAAAATTAGGATTAACAAGAAGCTATACTGAAAAATACTTTCTTGGAGTACCATATATGGAAAGCTAAAGAACTTTCTGGTGGTCAGTAGACCATGATTAAGTAGTCCTAGCTCTTATGGAAACATCGATAATGCCCGTAGGATTTTACCACAGGCTTCCTGTGATTTGCTTTCAGAAATTTAGAATTGTCAAGACCAGGAGCTGAGCACTGGTTTCGTGAGCCACCTCTCCACAGCAGCTGGTGGGAAGAAAACTGCCCACTGAGACCAGACTGCAGTACGCCTGCGTAGCCCTGTCTGCAACAACCTGGACACTTTGGTCAATATTTGGCCTGTCAGCTAGTCAAATGAAAAAACGTGAGGCAGAAATTTGTCATCTGCACATTGAACAGTGTTCAGACACATCAGTAGGGTCCTAGTCCATATGTCAGTATTGGGGAGCAGCATGGCTGGGTGTAAACTCAGGGAAGTCTTTACACGTATGAAGAAACTTTAACAACTGCTTAGTCCGAAGGAAGCTAAAGGAACTACTTGGGAGTTTAAAGTATGGATGAAAGTCCTCTGTTAACTAGTGAGAGTGGAATTTCTAGGATGAAACACTGCCACTGGGCCTTCATCATATTGAAGCAAATACTGGAGGTTCATGTTCATGTTGATTTTCTTGGGTTTTGGGGTTTTTTAGAGTCATATACTGTTTCTGACTCTTCAGTGTCACATTTTAAATCCTGGTCATATTCATTTTCAGTCTTACAAGACACAATTTTCCAGCTGGAGATGTTTTTACATGCCCTTATGTTGACTTGGATAGATTGGATCGGTGGACCAACATTAACAGGATGGGCTTCAACAAGGCCAAGTGCCAGGTCCTGCACTTGGGCCACAACAACCCCATGCATCGCTACAGGCTTGGGGAGCTGTGGCTGGAGAGCTGTGTGGAAGAGAAGGATCTGGGGGTTCTAACTGACAAGCAGCTGAACGTGAACCAGCAGTGTGCCCAGGTGGCCAAGAAAGCCAATGGCATCCTGGCTTGTATTAGAAATAGTGTGACCAGCAGAAGTAGGGAGGTGATAGTCCCCCTGTACTCTGCACTGGTGAGGCCACACCTGCAGTATTGTGTCCAGTTTTGGGCACCTCAATATGAGAGAGATATCGAGGTGCTGGAGCGAGTGCAGGAGGGCAATGAAGCTGGTGAAGGGCCTGGAGAACAAATCCCATGAGGAGCAATTGAAGGAGCTGGGACTGTTTAGTTTGAGGAGGAGAAGGCTGAGGGGAGACCTCATCACTCTCTACAGCTACCTGAAAGGACATTGTAGAGAGGTTGGTGCTGGTCTCTTCTCACAGGTGATTAGTGACAGAACAAGGGGGAACAGCTTTAAACTCCAAGAGGGGAGGTTTAGACTGGACATTAGGAAAAAATTTTTCACAAACAGAGTGGTCAGACAGTGAAATAGGCTGCCCAGGGAGGTGGTGGAGTCACCATCCCTGGATGTGTTTAAGGGTCATTTAGGTGAGATGTTGGGGGATATGGTGTAGAGGAGAACTTTGTAGAGTAGGGCTGATGGTTGGACTCGATGATCCCAAGGGTCTTTTCCAAGCTGAATGATTCTGTGGTTCTACTTAGTGTTCGAAGGCAAGCTAATACTAAATCCTTTGAACATTTACTCTCCCTCTGAATAAAAGACAGTGAAAGTGCAAGTTCTAAATGGTCCCAAATTTGGAACAAGACCTCACATCTGTATCTGAGCACCATCTGTGCATCAGTCGTGTGGTGAATAGGAATAGGAAAAGCACACACAAAAATGACCCTAAAAGCCCTGTATTTCCTCATGTTCTCCAGCTTAACTGGCTGTGTCTCCAGCCTTACCATCTTCCTGATGGAAGACTTTATTCAAAGCCTGCTCTGAGGCTGATGGAAATCATTCTGTTGTTCTACCAATGATTTCAGCAGGTACTGAATCACACATAAAGACTGGGAAGAACAGAGACTTAACTTTTTTTTTTTTTTTTTTATTATTATGCAGAGACTGCATAATTGTTATCAAATTGGTTGGGTTATTGATGCATTTTAAGGTATTTTAAAGCTTGCTCTTATCTTTTTAGAGTTGCTGATGCATGATTTTATCCAGATCCTCAGAACATTTGGAACCTCTTTCTTAAAGTCTGAAGTGGCTAAATTGCCAAATCAGGTTTTTCTGTGACTGGTGTCTGGATTCCCTAACTTAAGTTTGAAAACTGTGGTGCAGCCACAAGCCTTGAACAAAGAATGAAAAATAAAAAGTATGTGACTTTCATTATTATCTATTTTTTAACTGTTGATTTAAGGTAGTTTCACAAATTTTTGAGGTTTGATCCATTATCATTTAATTTTTGGAACTGGCAAAACCCATAATTTCTTCTCTAAATTTCTGTTGACTAGTCCTCAGCAGTACTAGTAATGTGTTCCCTAACTACTCACTCTAAACAACATCATGCTTAGTGTCTTTTCTGCTAATATTAAGCATCCATACCTCTTCTTCACATCTTCTCAAGATGGCTTTCAAACTGGGCACTGAATGCTGCCCTCCTAGCTCTGTCATGTAAGCAGTAGACTCTATAGGTATTAAGCACCTGTGAAAAGGTGTGTATCACTATACATGCAATTCAGAGTACAGTGTTAACCAATGCAGGGAACACTTGCAAAAGAAGAAGGAAAAAAAAAAGATGAGGGAATATAATAGTTCCCAGTAGCTGCCTGACCACAAGCCATTTTATATTGCAAGTCTGTAATGGAGAAATGTTATTACAAGACTCCGAGTGCCACCATCTCCCAGCGTCATACATGGAATGCAAAGGTTAGGAGCAGCAGATAGTGGAGGGTTACAGATGTACTAAACTGGGTTTATTAAACTGTCACAGACTATTTATGCTGGATGCTCAGGGGAAAAAAATCTAGTATTTAATGTCACAATGGATGCACTGCTTGCACAGCAGAAATTGGCCAATTCAGATATTTTTATTTATCAGTCATATATCATAGCCATTTCAGCATTTCCCAGTAACATAAAGGGCTCTGTTCTCATCTCCCTTATAAAAATTCGCCACAGAAGTAGATGCAGAAACAGCATGTGTCTTTTCTGCTCAGTCAGTAATAGATTACATATGGCAAGACAAACTGCTTTTATTTTTGTGACTTTCATTAAAATAATGTGATGCTCAAAAAAGGCATTCCTGAAGGCCATTTGATAAACAGCAAGTGTTCTAGGTTATTGCCTTGCCAGTGAGATTTAAAGTCTACCAATTTTCTTCGGGAGGCTCTGTGCAATTTTTGCTTCCATCTGCATGGCTACTGGAAGGGGCATCTGTTTAACATCTCATGCAGAACATTACCTTTAAAAGAAAATGACCTGTCTACAGCTATGCTTCAGTGTCAGTACAGATATGAGCCCAGCACCTAACATACAATTTCAGCTACATTGCTAGGTGGCCCAGAGTACCTTGCATGAACACATTTCCATGTTTAAAGGGATGTTTCTTTTTCACAGTGATGTAAGCGTTACATTAACACAGCATCTGCCCATGCTGAGGGCTGAGTTCAGGACAGTCTGACAGAGACAAATAGAGCAGGAAACTTGTCAGTGAGTATATTAACATAGGAGGATTGGTTCAAGTCTGTAATGAAGAGGCAGCACAACTGGTCTGTGAGACTTTACACACTGTCGTAACAGGTAAGTTAAGGAGCAGAAACAAGGCAGCCTAACCTTTCCACACTTGAACTCGTTAGGAAGATTTCAGAGCTGTGGGTATAAAATGCATATGGAACAGAGGAAGGGGGCAAGGGAACTGGGAACAAGAGATTAACTAATTGGAAAACTATCAGAAGGAGACTCACATGTGAATATTATTTTTGGAAAAAAGATTTTGTAAATTTTTTTTTTATAAATGGAAAATGCTTCAAGTGCAAGACATGCTTAAACACATAATCATATGGGACAAGAGAGCAACAGCTGCACTCAAGTATTTTCTTAAGAGATGAACATTCATACTCACTCTGTGCTATATCAAAATAACATTTCTGTGTATCAGCTTAGTTCACAAGTGCTTTTGAAAGGGAGTCATTGTTTGTCCTTTCCAAAGCCAGTTTTAGCTGGAGCCATCATTGCTCGCTCTTCCCTGGTGACGCACAGTATGCCGGATCCTCATAAGCAGAGTAAAATATCCCTTTTCTGGCAGTAAAGAGGGCATTGGCCCCTCAATATTGCCTGAAGAAGGAGAAAGTGAGGAATATGTTCTGCCCAAATTATTTCAATATTTATCCATCCTTGAAATAAACATTCAAGTATAACATGTTAAAAATAAAACATTCAAGATCTTGCTCATAAATACTTTATTTATGGCTTTGAAAATATAAGTTGGAATGTCAAACTGAAATATGTCCTGCACTTACAGTCATAAATTATACAGCACCATAAATTTACTGGACATTTTATAAATACAGATATTTCCCCTGTCCCAAAGAATTTAAATCTAAATCAGGCATGACAAACAGAAGGCATGGCAGAGGACAATAGTTCAAGACAGGAATGATGAGAAAAGAATAAATATTGTCTGAAGTGATGGGTTTAAAGGAGAGAGAGAGAGAAGACTAGGTAAAGGTTTCCCTTTAGGTGCAGGAGAGTTTTAATTTTAAAGGCATCTCTGTTCCCCAAAGAAGGACAAAATACAACTCTGGAGGTCTTCATTTACATGCTTACTGATAAGTTCACTTGCTGAGTTTTGAAGGTTTGGTTGAAACTTGTTTATGTTTTGATTGTTAATAGATTATTATTCTAAGTATGCTTACAGAAGGACACTGAATTTACAAGTGACAGCTTTTGGCTTAGTAACAAAGTTAAAAAGCTCAGCCAGAGGTGGCAGAGGGCTTTGTTTTGCTCTGTGTTCCCAACAGGGAGAGCCTGTGCCAAGCGCAGAGAGGAGCCACGACCATGGTGCAGAGCTGACTTCACAGAAAGTACAGACAGAGTCAGCGGCATCTGTGCAAAGCTGGCTACATGGGAACCTAGCTGGTGGCAGCCACCCAAAGCTAACTCACTGAAATTTCTGGTAGCAGAAGCAGGTTTGATATCACTGGACAGTATGTTTGTCCCCTAGGAAAGGGGTGCTGGTAGACCTCAATGGGTCTGCAGAGGGCTGCCACTTCCATGGGTCCCTTTTCAACCAAGGAGGCAAGAATGGGATTTTAGTGAGGTGGTGGATGAAGTTTGTGGTGGGATTAAGCAATCTGGACCTCAGAAGTCTGGGCAATAAATACTTGGAGCTCAAGGCTGAACAAACTCTCTGTGCAGTGCTTTGAAGCAGTCACTAAAAGCACAGAGAATTATCCAACTTTTCATCCCTTTGCAATAATACATTAATTTCTTCTTAATAAATGCTTGAGACTGGTAAAAAGCCAAAGCTACTCCTCTGCACCATAGCAGTGGTGTTATAGCTAAGATACCTCATGGGAGACATAGTCCAACTGCAGCAATAAAGCCAACTGCAGTTGCTTTGATGCAGAAGCCTGCTGTGATTTGAGACACCCGCAGACACCTGAAACCCTTGTAAAGGACTTGTGTTTGCTCTGTAGCCATCTGGGACCACAGCTGGTGGTAAGGTGTGATACCCCATTATACCTAAAATGGTGTTAGACATCTATATTTAAGCAACTGAATTTCTCCCATGCTGTCAAACAAAAGCAAAAGAGGAGTAAAACAAAAAGTACTTTAATATATGGAACTGAAATGATACTTTACCTCAGCCATTGTTGCTTGACCACCATGAAGCAGTGACAAATCTAGAGGAATTCTTGAGCTACAAAATACCCTGTTTATCTACCAGCAGCTGAAGTTGCTGAAAGGGTCTTTTGTGTCATCATACCCACCTCAGCTTTAGATAAAACCAGCCTCGTTTTGTTGTTCTTCGGCAGTAAGTAGAGTAGTGAAGTGATGAAAGGGATATCAAGTTGCCAGAGGTGTACAGACCAGCCTGAGCCTTGGTGGTCTGACGTGTCTCAGAAAGGTGCTGGACAGACGTGGAGCAGGACATGCGATAAGACATTGTGTAAGGAGCTCTGGCAAATGATACCTTTTGGCAGCAGAGAAATTGCTCGCTTCTGCTGTCTGACTGCATTTCATATAGGCTGTCAGTGAGGTCAAAGCTCTCCCACCACTACTTGTTCTTCTTTCCAGAAGGACAGCTGTACACTGCTGTCAGTATGTAGCGTGGGTTGGGTGTGCTTGTAGTACAGGGAACACTTACCCCTCTTCATGGCAAGACATAGCCATTGCTGGCTGACTCGATTAGATGTCTTAGTCTGAAAACTGCATGTAATGGGCTCTGTTCACATTGGTGGATACATATGAATGAAAACGGTTTACTTCTATCAAGAAAGATGTGTTGGACAATTTTTTGAGATGTACAGATTTCAGTGATACCTTGTGACTTCCAGTGGGAGACCACAGCCATTTAGAGCATATGCCCCTTTAAAAAATGACATTAAGTACATGATTACGAGCACAAACATAAGCTTCAGTTGTAGATCCAGGCTACCTTCTCTTTCCTGAAGGGACAGAATGTATTTTCACCTGGTTGATGAAATTTCACTGTTGTCCTCAGTTATTACCTTGTTTAGATAAAGAGACTATGCTTAAACCTGTTTTAATGGTTTATACGGGTCTCCATCCTTTCTGTTTAGTTCTAAACAAAGATTAGGATGGACGCATTGATCTGTCATTACTGCCTGCTGGGAATGTAAACTAGCCAATTTTCTAGAAGTCATGGAGCCAAAGCATCATTGCCTCACAAATACGTCTTTGCACAGAACTACGATTTTAATTTTCCTAATTGCTAGATCCAGCTGCCGGTTTCCAAAGAGATGCACCAAGGTGTCCCTGAGCAAATCAAGGAAGAACTGTGCCTTACAGGAAATCCTCATCATGGATTGTACAACAAAATTTAAAAATGTATCAGGGACAACTAAATTGCTATTCCAGAGGTATTTAAAAAATTAAAAGTGATGATAAATTGGCTTTGCCTATGATAGTGTTGGTGTTACCTACAAGTCTAACACTGTACTTTGGAACAATCAGATCAGAAAAGGCCACTGCTCTCTGCTGAAATGGAGTGATGAATCAGATGTCTGATCAGGCAGCAGTGCCATGGAAACTGCCTAGAACTCAGCACTTTGGTTTCCTAAACTGAAGAGAAGAAGGAAATTCATATGAAAACTGCTAATATGCTGAATCCTGGTCTATAAACTTGAATATCTGGGTTTAGCACAACAGTGCTGGATGGTGTCATCAGGACAGCTCTTGACCTTCTACAGATGGTAGCAAATGAACTTCTTCCATTAGGCCACAACTGTAACATGATAGGTGCCCCCACTGAGACGAGTTAAAACATCCAGTTTGTCAGTATGAGAAAACTTTGTGGGAATTGGTTGGCTTCCACAAATTTGTCAGGAAGTGGTTGGAATATGTAACTTAACATTTCTCCATTTTCATTAAGCTTTAGTTGCTCAGACTGTAAAAACTATATAACACTGCAATCTATATACAGACAATGTTAAATAGTTACACATTATGGACATTATATATCACATAGGCTAATTTAATTTAATTTTCAAAGTTCCGTAGAACTAAAACACTAATACTGAAACAAAATTTTTTTGAATACTACCACAGTAATCAATCCCTGTCAGACTTCTGTTTGATGCAACATGTTAGCATTTTGTTCTGTTTTGGAATAAACTTTGTTTCAAACCATTGGAATTTCCTTTAGAACAGAAATCCCAATTCCCAACCATTTTTGTTCCCATTGTTCCTGCATCCCAGATTGCAGGACCCAGAGGTTAAACTTCTTTTTCAGTGCATGTCCCCATTCCACCTCCCCATGCCCGCAAATCCTGCTGTGTAGAGTCTCCCAGGCTCTCTTTTTGAGAAACAGCTTCTGCAGACAGCACAGGCACACATCCCACTCTTTGGAGAGCAATTGTATTGTGTTAGGTTCCTGTGCTTAGGGCTCTTTGTAGCATAATCTCTCAGAGCACTGACATTAACCATCTGATACTGTTTACCCCAAGGAGAGGCCCTGTGGACTACATTACCCAGAATCCTTGACAGAGGAATTGATGAGTAGCTAATGAGTGAAAAATAAATCACGCTAAGTCACTGTAATCCTCAAAGTCATGCCCTTTTTCTTGCATAAAAGCTACTGGCCACATGTACACAATGGATGATGGTGACAGCAGGTAAATATGTAAGTCATAAATAGGTTGCACTTAGATTTATCTCAATAACAAGTGAAAAGTTCAGAACCAGTCTTTCTGTTCAGACCCATGGCCCCAATCATAACGTGAAAAACTTACTTTTGCTCTGTCCCAATAGAAATATCCAAAAAGTCACAATCATTGTAAAATTCTAGTTAAAAAAGCCCAAATTCTATAAACAAAACACCCAATGAGATTAACCAAAGTTAATTCCACTAAGATAGTGGGCAGCAGTGGTTAAACACAGACGACTCTCCAGATGCTGTAGCAAGACACCCATAATGATTTCATCACAGGCACAGCTGGAAAGATGCCAAACTTCCTCACTGCAACTGGAGCAGGTGACAGCAAATCTCTGGTTCTTCCCTAAAGTAGCCACATCACATCACTAACAGCATGGCATTTGCACCCTCTGCTACCAGCTCTTTCAGATCAGAGAGCTGCTGCTTTCAATGCTGACAGCAGGCATCCAGTTTCAGAGATGGATCACTACACTTTTAAAAAGCTTCCTTAAAGTTTACGATGGTGGAGACGTCACATAACATTTGGCTTTTGATGTGATACAGTGTAAATGCTGTAATCATATTTACAAGACATGATTGATAACATGCTGTGCATGAACTCCTTCCTTTAAACTTTCCCATAAAACATATTCTTCTGCTATTTCCAAATCTCAACTACCAAAGGATCCAAGTGAAAAAAAAAAATTAACTAGGTCCAAGCAGGACAAACAGACCCTGAATGACTGTTCAGGAGCAGGAGATGAAAGTTCAGCACTGAATTTAAGTCTGATGAATTATTATGCTCTTCCTTTAAAAGTCTGTGCAAATTGGAAGTTGGTGTTGGTTTTTTTTTTAATCTCACTAAACAAACTAGACTCATACCCCATGTAAGATTAACATGAGATCCCAATGAATGCTAAGTCCCACAGCAAAACTCTTCACTTGATTACCAGTTCAAGTAATCCTTTTTTTCACCAGTGTGATGTTACTGATACAGAAAATTACTCCCGACCTCCACTGCTGTACAGGAATCTATGGGACATGCTGTGGAGGAGGCTATGAACTTCTTGAGCTGCTTTGTTGCCTGGTAATACTCTCCTCTTAGCTGCAAACCACAGTAAATCACCCTAAGTGACTGCTAGGTTAATGTAGCCAGCTCTGCTGGCAGGGAATCAGGGAGCACTCTGTTATCATTCTGTCTTCAGAGCTGGGAGGCGATAAACTCTGACATGAGGCAATCACAAACGGTGGCAGGGAGTAGCTCTGTTAGATACTAAAGACTTCCACTGCACCCTTAGGCACCACAGCTTTTGTCTGGGGAGGGAACATTTTACGACTGAGTCAATCAGTTGTGTTCACTTACCTTGCTTGAAATTCCCCTTCAGCACTCATACAGGCAAAGTTTGACTGCTGTAGAAGACGATGAATGTGACCAGCTCGCACAATAGGAAAGGCTTTAAATTCTTGTAACTAGATTGTGATTGAACAATTAAACCAATAGTAAAAATGAAAATTTGTCACAGTGAAGGAAGAACATAGTAAATAAGCCCAACTGGAATGGAAGATCTTAATATACATTTGTGTTGCACTAGACTCACATGATTCTGAGATTAAGGCTACCAAGTAGCATGTATTAAAAAACTCCAGTTCCAAAAGAATCAATTTTTGTTTCATACAGAAATTTTCTGCTATAGCATGTTTGAATCTACAGCAAGAAATGCCTAAAACATGCTGCAAATCTTTGGGTAAATAGGGCATGAGGTTAAAGTTGAAGCAAAATCATCCTCCCAGAAGTCTGGCATGTGGTAGTCATGCTGGAATCATTTAAGATTATCTTGTGTAGTAGTGGGAGGCACTTTGAATTGTACAAGGACATCCAATCCTGCAGATGTTCAGATAACAAATGTTTTCAAGGCACTTTGAAGATGAAGCACATAAATAGAAGGTTTCATTATTAGATATTAGGAAGAGTAATAAAAATAAATACAGTGCATACTAAAGAACATCTGAAGGCTCTTTTATGAGACACAACATAGGGGTCTTTTCAAAGTAGTGATTTATTTTTTCACATTACTCCTTTTCATTAGTAGAGTTCAGAAATTAATTTGAAAATTTCTGTTTCATTCAATCCAGCAGTGTCAAACATTTTTGCCAAAGAAAGACACAACTATTCAGACAGCGTAAAGAAGCTTGTAAAAAGCTACTAGGCAGAGAAGTTCACTCAACCACTAGCAGCACTGATTGGAACCAGAGCCCCAATAAAAATGGATAGACCATATCTGCCCTTACCTTAAACCATCTCAAATACCACACAAAGGAATGGGGGATAAAGGAGCAAAAGAGCATACTGTAGAAAACCAAAATGAAAGCCATACAGCCAACATCTCAATTTCGAACAGCTGTGTAAAAACATCTGGAAGCTGCAAATCCTGAAGAACCCAGCAGTCCCCTGGTCTCCTGTTTCATCCAAGGACACCATATTTAGTCTCTATGAACTAAAGAACAGGAACAAAAAGAAGGCGCATGCACCAACTAGAGATTTGTTGGCTTCATTACAAATTAATCCATTTTCTGTCCGATGAATGAGAAATGTCCTACAGACTTGGGCTGTGAGAGCAGTATACTGCAAAATTCCTGTTATATGGACAGGCGTTGGAAGGGGATCTTACACCCTGAGGCATACATCCATAAGTGTGATCTTTCAGCACAGTTATTGTTAGCCTATACTGCATCTACACAACCTTTTGCTTTTCCAGTGATGATTGTATGTCATGACAATTTTGATGGATATATCTTCAGGAAGGGAAATTCCGGAAAGATCATAGAAGTGCCTTTGATGTAAGGAATATACTGAGTGAGAGCCATTAAACATTTATGAGGTTTCCTCTACTGGTAGAAGAGAAAGCTCTGTGGTATTTGATAAGACTTAAAGTGAGACATACTGCAAATTTAAGTATTACAAGAAAAGATGAGAAAGCAACTCATACTGTATTAGGAAAAGAATGTACTACCTTGTGCATAGTACAAGGCAATTTTTGTGAATGTTAATATTATCAGAGAAATCCTTTCACGAAATACCAGACAGGACATCCTCAGAAAGAAGGACAGGGCAGGGAGTAGTGAGGTAGAAACAAAGCAGATGTTAAATAATTGTAAACTGGATCAATAAATGACCACTTACAGAACTGAAAACCAAAGCAGGTAAGGACAGGACAATCCTACAGAATTGAAAGCTCTTTATTTCCCTTGTGATTCTGGAGGGAGGGCAGGTGTGTTTGTGGACAAACAAATACTTATTTCTCTGATTTAGACATAAAAGATGACATGATGTAGAAAACCCACAAGCAGTTTTCTAGTGAAAAAGAAGCCCAGGAATATAAGGAATATGTTAGGTACCTCCAATTAGGGTCAGGGCTATAAGGATGCTGAGAAGCAAAGGTATTAGGGACAGCAGTATTTTGCATGTGTAGTGCACACAGGTAGAACTAACAACACACAATGAAGTTGCAGATTCAGTGCTTTATAATGAAGACCAGCAGAACTTCCCTCACCCATAAAATCTCCCTTGAGTTCACTTGTGTGTGTGCCTCAGGACACAGTGAGGGCTTACAGACTGAGCTCCCAGTCATCAGCAAGTCCCATCTCCAACATGCCGCACGTGTCTTCTGCCCAATTTAGAACTTTGAAGACAGAAGTGTTAAGTTGCTTGCAGGTCTCCCTGTTTTCCTTCTTATTATAATAGTTGAGTTCTTCACAGACTGCACTTATAACAAGCCTATGAAATGAGGGACTACTATAAAAGATGGGAATTGAAGCACAAACAGATTAATGTCCAAGGGGCCCACCTCTTTTGGGTGCCTAAATTGAAGCTCCTAGGATTATTTTTTTACAGACTTTTTGGCACTAGCAGGCACTTTACATTTTCCAGACATCACTTCCATTAACTTCCACGGCTCTTGTGAGTGTTCTGCAGTTCTGTAAGTGAGACCTCTGCACACAGCAGGCAATTTTGCTAAATTTTTGGTGATACACTGCACGTTAAATGTGTTAGAGAGAGAGAATTCAGTTGTCAGTGGCAGCATTTCACCACTTGAGCTCTACTTGATTCAGTAAATACCTTCCAGTTTCCTCAACAATGAAGGCTAAAAAAAAAAAAGGTAACAAAGTATTTCATTAAAGAGTCCTGTCCCTTCTGCTAGTGCATTCAGTGTGCTGAATAGGCCCACTCAGATTGTTGCTAGAAAGATTCTCCCATGTAAACTGAAAGTAGCAGTTTTCTCCTATTATTCCAATGACTTTCTTCTCTTTCTTGGAGAATTTCTAAAGTCTCACTGAGGAAAAAAAGTCCAGTCATGAAAGGTGAATTCCATATTGGAGTTCCCATTGGAAAGGTGAACTCTGTATTGGAGTTCCCATGCAAACCTAAGCAAAGTACGGGAATGGAGTCTAGAAAATATAAATCCTTGAATGGATCCTTGTATTCCTGTTTCCAGGAAAAACAAAACAAAACAAACAAACTGGTTTAATGGAAATCAGTTTTCTTGGTTTTGACATTGTGTGAAGATGAGTAAGAATGGATGATGGAATATCTTGTGTTCTTGATACAGCAAAATAATGTGGAAAATTTGGTTTGCTTTCATATATACTAAGACTTGCTAATTATAATGAACATCTGAAGGCTATTTATGCATACGTTGCTCTGGCCAATCTTGAAAGTATAAAGCACAGTGAAAGCTGTTTAAAGTTCCTGTATTGTAAGTTTGCTTAATGCCCTAACATAAAGCAAATGAACTTCAATGGTTGTGAAAGAAGCTAATGGTTCCTTCTGGCTTTAAATTCTATGAATCTATAAAAAAGATATTAAAAAGTTACAGAGCCATTTCTATTAAGAACATAAAATTTTTCCCTTAGTTGTATATGAATTACCAGTTGTATCTGGTTACCTCTTTCAACGACTTTTGATTCAGTATCTTCCCAAGACCCTGACGTTGCTTTGAGCATGAAAGACCTGCTATTCATAGGAACAATCATCTGAAAAAACAAATTAGCTACTCTAACTTGTTTTCAACTAAAGAAGGCTTCAAACAGTTGTTTCTGTATATGAGTCAATCCCTTCTCCATAATACACTATGGTTTAGCCTAAGTGGGATCATATTAGACCTTGCCACATCATATCAGACTATGACATAAAATGACTGTCTCCAGATCCTTGTCTCTATTGCTACCTCCTTCTTTCACTGGCAAGGAATCAACACTTGCAACTTGATTGACAGCTTGAAATGAATATCATAACAGCTGGTGCCATAAACGACCACATTTCTGTCATTCTCATAGACCTTTCCATGTACTTCTAGAGCAAGACTTAGAATTTGGTTATTTGCAATAGGAGAAAATAATTTCCTACCTGGCAATCCTTAGTAGCTGCTAAGTTCCTCTGTCAACACAAGCACAGTGACATTCTGCTGATGTGGAAGGCTGAAATGCAAGGACAGGAAAGACCTTCCAGCACATGGTATGCCTCTACTCCATGTGGGAAAATCTACCATGGGCTTCTTGGACTTTCCAGAGGTTTTGATCCAACACTGACACACCTGAAACTGAAGCTTCATTCTTATTTAGACAGGATTTTTTTCCCCCCCTCTTTCTTCCTAAGGCCTCAAGCACTCAGGGCCGTATTCACTGGCACTGCATGTCTGTTACAGCCTCCAAATTCAAGAGCATGAGTGATCCAAACCAAAGCTTGAGTAGGGAAAGGTGGTGAGATTCAGCACCTAATTCAGGCTCCATTGTAAGCCATCTGGATATTCTGTACTTCAGCAGATCAGATGAATAACCTTTTGCTGCTCTCTGCCAAAGAACGCAGCACTTCTACACTTCACAAGACAGAGTTTTAGCTTCAGCTTTTCACAACTACATGTGAACTTCACTGTAATAACACCCAAGAGATGGATTTCCCCTGTTTAAGTTGCTCATAACATCAAGATTTTTCGCATATTCATCCTTCTAGGTTGTATGTGACAGTCTAGCTGCGCAGTTAGAGGAAGAACAGAGGTTCTATCAAGCTCCACTTTAACTCTCATTTAATAACACAGTGATTATCATTGTGTCATGCAGCACCTGCAGAATTGCTACAACATTTTCATCCAGTTCTGTGCTGTCACCTGCAACCCAATGAATCCAAAATACCCTGGCATTGTCTTCCTGAAAGGCTCTCACTGACCTGCATATTTTTTCAATTTGTTCCAATTTTCAGTAGTTTCCTCAAGGTTTGTTCGAACAAACAAGCATTTGCATTTGAGGCTGTTTCCCACAACAAAAGGACACAGTCTCTTTGACCCCACTTATTTATTACACAGATGATATGTTGCTGTTGCAGTTCCCTGGCATCTGTAGTTATCGTCCCCACTAATCCAGTAACTTCTAGTGCACATTTTAGGGCCACACCAGCCAGTCATTGCTTTTTGATTGCCTCCTTTTGCACACCACACACTAACCAAGCCTGCAAAACAACACTGCATCTCTGCAGCTCTACACAGCTCCATTATTCTTCTTTATTGAATCAGTCAGAATTTCCTTTGTTTCATTTGTTCTCCATTTGGAGACACACTTTTTACTAATAATACATATAAACTACATAGATTCACCATGATCTTTGATAACTGTGCTTAGTAAATAGTCTCATACAGGCTATCTTGTCTGGCTTGTCAACTGGGACACAGCAAAGAGGAGCAGTCATTCAGATAATTTTAAAAGTTGTCACCAAATGTTTATATGTCACTACACTACACTTCAGTCTTCTGACCTGATAGCTTCCTGTATGTGCTGAAAAGTATATGCAAATTTTGATAAATAACTCAATTTGTGGTACTGTGATGATGTATCTGCAGACCGGCACAGAGAAGGAATGAGAGGAAATCTTTCCACTAGAGACAGGAATGCGGGAGTGGTGTGGGATCTTTTGTTTTTCCACACAAGACTGGAAGCCTAGCTCTCCTGAAGTCAAAATGAGTTTTGCTGTAGATTACAGCCACAGATTTTGATTATTACAGCATTTTGCTTCCTTCAGTGTTTTACTAGAATAAGGCTCAACAGAAGCAAAACCCATGATAGATGCGTACCCTACCACACAGGCCTTACTTGACATTTTGCTGCACTCAGTAATACCTGCCATACATGTTTAAGTGGTGCAAAGAACTTTGTGGGAGAAACTGGTCAACAAGTATGTCCACTTAAACGTTAAAATAGCATTTAACATCAGAATGGTCTCTAGATGAGGCTTCTCCCTAGACTGAAATCTCCTGACAGTCACCTCAAAGAGAAAAAGAGAAACTAACATAAGCATATTCTACAATTATTGTATCATTAGGAACAGAAGAATTAAAAATTAGTTTGTGTTAGGGGTCCAGCAAGCCAACTTCGAGCGGAAAACTGCCCACAGGGCAGTAATGAAGATATCCTGAGTAGACAAGAGACATTTCAATTGGGAGAGAACTGGCCGTCGGGAAATGAATCAAACGGCCAGGATGGAACTGAGGACCTGGAAGATGTGCATGCTGTTGGTGATGGATAAGGGCTATAGATGACTTTGGAGCAATAAGTCAGGCCTTCACATAGATGTACCAAGATGCCTGCCATGCTCTGACGTTACTGAAAGGTACACTTTAAGCATTAAGAATATATGTATTTAATATTGAACAAAGCCACAACATTCCCTGAAGGCAGTTACTGCTTACAGACTATTATCTACCCTCTGCAGAAAACTGTCATCCTTTCTGTTCAGTATTTTTCTCAGATTTAATATATGTATCCTGAAAAAAACACATAAAGGTGGGGTCTGGGAATTAAGTAGAGAATACAGCAAACCCTTTCAGTGAGTAAAGAAGCAGAAAGCAGAAAAAGCCAAGGAAGATGTGCTGTCTTTCAGGAATTTCAAAGCCCTTTTTTTTTTTTTTTTTTCAGAATGCACTTATGCTTTTCAGTGAACGTGACAGAATTCACGAGAAGAATTATCAGCATTTAGGAGCTTTTAAATTATGGATAAATGTTATATATAAAATGTTGTACTCTCTTTTTTGCATTTCTATCTCTCTTACCCCTCTGGCACATTTTCCTCAGAGCTTCTCACTTCAGCAGTTGAGAAGCGTCTATTGCCAGGATCTACTACCCTTATTTATTCAAGCAGAAGAAACATACCTTACATCTATTGCCCAGAGAGAAGGAAAATCATGGAAGTGAAAAAAACTGTTTCCAAAGAGCTACAAAGCCTCACTACTTAAAGGCCTTGCAAAATAGAAAAGAACTACCTGGCAACAAGATCGAAGAGCAGGCAATAATACTTAAAATCCCTAGGTTACTGCTTCAGCCTGTGTATAAATGATCCCTCTAGAGGCCAGCAGAGTATCAAAAAACACTTACCACGAACTAGACCATAATACCACTGTAGACTCAACTCTTACCCAAATTATTAACATTTAAAACTTCTTCCAGTTGTCCAAAGGCTGCCTTTTGCATTGAGACTGAGCTGTCCTGCAAATATATCAGGAACATAAAAAGCATGCCATAGTGTTACCTTTATCATGGATCTAAATTCCTTACATGGGGTCATGGATGTTGGAAGTAGAGAGTGCTCACCAAAACAGATATATTGCCTTCATTCACATAGGGAAGATCTGCTCATTTAATCAGTGTGTTTGAGATCAGTACATACTTAGGAGAAACAGTGTGTATTTTGGTCAGAGTCAGGAACTGGACTCTACCACACTCTGACACTGATTTGCTGTCTCCGAACTTTGTGTCTTGGTTTTATCATCTGTAAAAGAGATACTGTAATACTTACAGTAATAATTACTGTAATCAATTACATGGAAAAGCCTCATTAAAAAGTGCAACGGGAATACAAAGCAATGAGAGATTTGGCAAATGAAACAGGTATATGCATGCCTTAGTATTTTTTTTATAATGAGTGCGCTGATCTAATGCTTTCGCTTTGAGTGGGTCTCACTCTCAGGCTTGTTCCTGCAGCCCTCACACAGCCAACTGCCACAAAAGTTTGCTTGAGGAAGGCCTCAAGATTCAGCTTTGTGTGTTTTGTCTTGGTGCCAGCAAACATTATCCTTTTAATTAGCAGGTCTATTTCTTTGATAAGTGTTTAATTGGCTTCACTGCAATTTCATCTCTTCAGTTGTCATCCAGCATCTGGGAGGTAAGGAAAAATGAAGCAAGGACTGAATTTTTCCATCATTTCTACAGAGGGATATTTCTAAGACACTGTATTTGTGTGGGTGGGCAGATGGATGGATAGACAGATGGAAAAGGGAGTTTCCTTTATGGGATTCCAATAATTGGTATGTGGTTTACATTCCATTCCTCTGAAGGACTCTTATTTTAATCAGAAACAGGCTTGGGCTACTAAACTACCTCTAGTGTTCAAAACATGCCCCTGCTTTCAGCCAGTGACTTTTCTCACATGCATCTTTTCTTTGACACCCACAGGCCCCAAAGAGTAATGTGGTCATTTACCACCAAGAAGTCAGCATCAGGTCCTATAATAGGAGTTGGTTCAGAGCCCTCTTCCAGGCAGAGGTTTTCTGATTGCTAGCTTCACAAGCAGAAGCACTTCACAGTGTGGTATTTGAAACTGGCATTGATTTCTCCAAGAGGGTTTTGGGTTTGGTGTTTTTTTCGTAGGCTCATTCAACTCTGGGAAAGCCTTGTCTGGACAGTGTCGTGGAGGTCTGGCAGCACAGTTTGGTCTTAGTAGCCAGATGCTAACGGAGACAACTGCCGAGAAAAGCCCCATACATTTTCGGCAGCTGGATTTGCTTGCATTAAGCACAAATGAATGAGGGGCTAACACCTTGTCCAGAACTAGTCAGACTAAATAAACAACAACACAAGACAAATTTCAGCTTTGGAGCTGGTGAAAATGTGGAGAACGTCAACATCAACTGCTGTCTTCCAAGGGCAGGGAAAACATAATGACTTTTGTAGTGCATTGGTATGCTGTTACTCAGAACTCTCTCTGGACCATTTGTGATAGGCCTGTAGTAAACCCTAAAAATTTCTTCAAATCCCACTTTTCCTCATCAGCTAAGTTGTTCTATTGTCCAGATTTATTTAGCCTTAACTTTTAATTACACATGCCCCAACATATTCATCTTTTCTGGGTCTATGTTGACTAACCTGTCTAGACTGTAACTGCACATACTTTGGAGATTTCCATACCAACCATCCTTGACTGCACCAAGTGCTTCATGTCACAACCCCCTCCAGTGCTCACTCTTCAGGCAGGTCTGTCAAACAGCCCAGCGGAAAATCTGCTGCAGGATGTTACACAATCTAAGAAAGGAAGAACATTTTCGCAGCTCAGGTCTACGGCAACCTGGGTCCATCACAGACTTCTTGCATGTGCCATTTACCTGCCTTGTGCCTCAGTTTCCCCGTTGGGAGAGGGTAACTAGGGACAGATGCAGATCTAACATCAAAGAAATGGCTAAGCCTGCCACCTCCTCCCCACATGGAAGGTGTGATGGGGGAGGTCTGCGGACACAGACAAAAACTGCACAGGGTCACCAGTTTTTTCTGCCTTCATGCATCCTGCAAAGACAACATGCAACATGGCTTTGGCAATTCATCTGTATTTGGCATGCACTAGGCAAGTAAGAACTGCATGAAGGAAGCAAAAATATCAAATGCTTCTTCCTTCTTCCTTGTGATTCAACAGCCTCTTGGCAACATTAATTTCTCTGCTGTTCATTCAGAACGTGAGACCCTTGGGACCTAATTTAACATTGACACTGGCATGTGAGAAGTATTTGAAGTTGTGTTCTGGGTTGCAAAGGTCTCAGCAAAATCCTCCATCTACAACCTGACGATTTCCTCTCTCATGCCACAATGAAGTAGGAACCTCGCTCCCTGGGCAAAGGCCTTTAGCCCTTCACTCTGCTAGAACTCTTGAGAGGTGTGGGTCCATTCTGTGCTACCCAGGGCAAAGAGATCATTGCTGCATACCTATCACAGGATGCATTAACTAAATTATGTTACCACACTTTGCCCTGCATTGACTTTCACAGATCCTGATTTCAGGCTCCAAGATTTCTGTCTGAGTTTCTCGTTGAAAGAGATTCTTCCATCTTGATTTAGCTCAGAGCAATAATGAAATTAGTGCTGTAAATACATGGGTCAGGCTGCTGGGACATTTGCTACATTGCTAATTTGGAGTAAATATATCAAGATTGGTGATATTCTGATCACTGCGTACTGGACTGAAAACAGAATTTGAGCACTCTACCAGGGTGAGTTTCTGGCCAAACAACTTCCAACTAGATGAATAGTAACATTTTGTAAGGCTCCCTGGTGCTGCCCTGTCATCTGGATTTCCCCCACAGTTGCTGGTTTGGTCCATTAGCATCCTGACTGCATTCTGGGATTTTTTTACTGGTTTTGTTCTTTTGGTTTTTGGTTGGGTTTTTTTTCTGCTATGAAACAAATCATAATTTATTTTGGATGCTGAGATTTAGCACAGAGCTAGCATTTGCTATAATAATGCTTTGCTGCGGGATACCCCTGGTTTTGCAGGGTAGAAAACATTTACTTATGTTGGACACCAAAACAGCTTGATACAAGGAGTCTTTGGATTCATCTATTTGGGAGTGACTATAATGAGTTTGCACCACATTTGATTAAAGGAAGGTGAAATGCTGGATAAACTATGGCCAGCACACCACAGGGAACTCCTACCAGCACAGTCAGTTCATTTAATCATTTCCTAGTATTCTCCCTGGACTGGTTAGACAGCACCTTCACACACCAAGAGCTGTAATCCAGCTTTTAATGTTAATTAAGGTGTGACTGCTTAAACTTCTGCATTTTTCTCCCCTTCTCTTCTCTTGGCTGGCCACAACTGTTCAAGTGTTGCTGAAGGTTATTCTGTTTAAGTATTAAAAAATGCTTAGCTAAATAGGTTAGCTTATTTGCTTTTGCTGATAGTAGCAGTCCACCCACAAAGTCCTTTCAAATCTCTTCAGTGTTTTGGAAACTGGATAAGGGACTTATTCAGTGACATGCAAGTTCTGCCTGAGCCAGGAATGAAGCGTGCATTTCATGAAATGAGAAGTAACCTCAGACCACACACACAGTGTAATTTCTGAACTCCGCTTGGGCTCTCTTCCCCTCGTCCCCACACACACATACACACTCCTGCTAAAAAACAAGATGATGACTGACATCCCTAAATCCTTTAAGCATTCTTCTACAGCTAAGAGCAGAGGGAGGTTTTCAGAGCTTAGGTGGCTCATTATTAGCAACAAGCTGATGAAAAAATGGATTACTACAGTATGTGCATACCATGCCAAAGAGAAATAGCAAAAAGCCTATGCCATCTAGACACAGTTTTCAAGAGGAGAAACTGCTGATGCAAACATATTAAAGCTATTTTTACTGCACAGGGAAATGAGGAAAAGCCCTACCCACAATTTTCCTAAAGAATAATGTTGGTTCTGTCACTTCTTGTTTAGTTAAACTCACTGAGTGTTTCAAGTAATATTTTCTATTGTAATGCAGAGAAGTAAAACAGACAGATAAGTTTATTGCATATAAAAAACTCACATCCTTTCCTCTCCCAAGCATACGAACTACATTGCATGGCTGGTGAGAACAAATGACATACAGAATAGGCAAAGGGTAAACTTTTCCACAGCTGTTACTCCATTGCTTCAATATCACCTCCAGAGCTTAATTCTCCACAGACTTATGGCAAGTGAGTGCACCTAAACACTGAGACACTGGCCAAACCCCTGCTCAGCTCTCCTTAAATTTATGCTGGTCTAAAAGAAGTAGTTTCATTGTGTTCAGCAAGGTAAGGAGTTCTCCTGAGTTACAATTGTAGCACCTCTGCTGAACTGCCCCCTTAGAGCTTAAAATGAACAAGCAAAGGTGCTTACAGTCTGACTTCTGTACCTCATTCATTGCTTTGTACCTGATCGGTAATACCATCTCACAACTGAGCTACTGACATCTGTTCTATCATCCTGGATATTCTATATCTGCTTATGCATAAAAATGTACATCTATACTCGTATTATACATGCTACTGTTGTTTCCACCAATAGTTAAGCTTGCTTAACACTTTCCATTATAGGACCCTGCTTTCATTTGTTTATAACTTTGCCAAACTCTAAGTGCTCGAGCTGAAGTTTTCCATGCTCAGTGTCTGCATCAGGCTGAATTTTTCTGGTAAGTTTCAACTAAAATAGTACAGCTGTTCTGAATATGGGGTTAAAGGGGAGCAATCTCACTTTTCCCCATGTTCTTCTTACAGCCATTTCACTGAGAATCTGTTTTGGGAGAGATATTGGCGGGGGGGAAAGGGGTTACCTTACTGTAAGGGATCAGACTCTCAGGGTCATGCCGAGTACTAAGCTTGAAAACCTGCCAAATTTTGGCCAAGTTATAAAGTTCTAAAAACTATGTTTTATCCATGCTCCATATAAGTCTGCTGGAGAGTAGCACCATTACTTTCTAACATTCCACTGAAACGGAAGATGACCTTGACCTCACACACCTTCTCCATGTCCATCAGCAGACTCTGTGTGTATTGTTCCCACAGATGAACTGAGCATCCTCCCAATTACAGAAGGATCTATAGGGAAGTTTGGGACTTGTAATGCAATTTCTGGTCCTGGTCCTCAGGAGCTGCTGTGACACCAGAACTGAGAGCTGAGAAATTCTGTCCATTGTACCATAAATACCCACTGATGGTGCCCATGCAGTACACTTGAGGAAGCTTATTAGCTTGGAAACAAGCCAAAGAGCTTGGGGTAACAAGAAAGAAATGGAAAAGCAGAGCAGACTCCAAGAGGCAGATACAACATAGCCAGGGCATAATGATCCATTGTGTTAAATACACAAACACTGCCACCAGACTGTAGAATAGAACCAAGAATTCACAAATGCCAGCACTCTTGTTTTCAACCAGTTTCTGTGACATCTACTAGCAACTACATCCTTTCTTCCCCTAACTGGTTGGTCCACGGAAGAGATTGTAACCTACTGCTTCCTGCTATTAGCCACTCCAATTGGTCAAGTAATGGAAATTATGATTCTAAATGTTGATGATGATCCACGTGGGAATCAATCACTTCTGAGTAACAGAATTCCTTTTTCTTTTTGGTTTTATCTTAACGTTTTCAAGAAGCACATTGTCAAAACTGTGCTAGAAATATTAAAGTTATAAAAACACTCAAAAGTTAGAAAATGCCAGCATTACAAATGCTCATGCAAACTGGTATAAATGCATTACAGTACAGTCTTCAACTGTATGCTCACTGATACTAACTTTTTTCCAAGCACATCACCCTTCTTCTCTGCCCAGAACACCATATTTCTGGAAAGATGCCCTTATTTATTTCTCTTTCAGAATTGCAGTTTTTCTCTATGACTGTCCCAGCACAAAGCCAAGAATGAAGACATTTCAGGTTGCACCCCAGATCAGCTTCAGCCTCTGCAGCTGTGAAGAGGCCACAGTTGCACAGTAGCTACCATCTCAACTCATCCAAACCAAGCCACTGGGTAGTTATAATCTCTTCTAGTTAATTCCCAGTTCCCTGACTGAACAAAAACAAAAGGTAAAGCCAGACACATATCACAGACTTCATGTCTGTTACCCTGTAATCCTGCAAGGCTAAAAATGGAAGTTCTCTGCTACTAGGAGGAACAGACTCACTGCAGCTTCCCACCTCTGAAGGAATGAAACAACAAAAGATAAAATGCTGATGTGCTTAAACTACAGTAACTCGATTACAGAGGGTTTTATTGCTCACTCTGAGTTTTAAACATGAAGTCTTCTATTAAGAAGACTCTTGTGATTTCCATGGTGAAGAAAGTAAAATAAAAATGTCTCGTTCTACTTTTTAAAATCCCTTTAACTTTCTAAAATTATTTTCTTACCATGATTTTTTTTTTTCTCAGACACATCATCCTCAAGACTACCAGGAGACAGCTGTCTCTTCTCATGGTAGAGGCTAAGATTTCATGTATGAGATGAAAAACTAACCACACTGAACCTACCACCATGATCTAAATACCTAACCATGCAGAGAAAACACTGCAGCATTGCAAAAAGGCCTAAACCTTTACCTTTCTTGGGGTAAAGGTTGCAGAATAGTTTGACATTCTGGACATCAGGGTCTCCAGCTGAAAACAGGTTCTACATCTTTAGCTTTTTCAGTCACTAGCTGGATATTCCTCCTTTTACTGATATTCATGAATGTTAATATGCAGAGTGCCTGATCCAAAGGGTAAAGGAAAAGATTAAAAAAACAACTTTAAACACCTTTCCTCATTATTACTGAAGATTTTAACCTTTCCATTACATAAGCAATAGCAACTCCAACTTTCCCCTTTAAGTGCCCTCCTACTACTTCTACCTCTTTCAGTGAAGTGGAATTTATGAAGAGAATCCCTTCATAGATATCCAAAAATGTTTCAAGATAAATACCACAGTCTAGGACAAGTGCATTTTCCTATTTAATTTCTCCTTCCTTGTTTATGCATCCAGCTTACAAAGAATCAGAGAGATGAATGTCACTGAATTCAGGTATTTGCTATAGATGCAAGTTATGATTCTTCAGTGTCTTCTTAGCAGCCTAAGGTTTCTGACTTTGAAACAAAGTGCCATCAGATGGTGAACTACCCAATTACAACAACTTGTTAGAACCACAAAATTCTAAACCACAAAATTATTCTACGTTCCCAAGGTTCAAACAACAGTATGTCAAGTATGTAGGTAAAACACCTATTATTTGTTTTGCCACAGGCCTAAAATATGTATTTCACACAATCACAATTTCTCTCCATGTATGTTAGAAGTTGATTATATTAAATAATCTACAGTATAATTGTAATTTATAATTACACGCATATGTTTATAGTAAATAATATATATATTATATATAATATATATAATATAGAAGTATATACATCAGTGTATACATATAATATATTATCTACCTCTAAAAACTAGGGCATGTAGTAACATAGAGTAATAATGTCCATTACAAGGAACTTAGATTCTGGTTTTGTCAAATACTGCATTGAGTGACACGTCAGAAGCAGAACAGAACCTTAACACTTGATTAAAGGGAAGATATTCCTTGACATTCCCTCCAAGTATAAGACTCTTAAATTAGAAGTAGCATATTGTAATACAGCAATATATATAACCACAACTACAAAACAGTGGGGGGCAGAAAGAGAAGCAAGAGGAGCCTGAATTACTCTAGCTATGCTAGTACAGTATGTGCAGATAGAAGGACCAAGCCAAGTTCACATCTGAATCTGCTGCAGAGGTGATGAGACCAAAGCACAAAAGAGAAGTTTTAAGAAAACAGCCTTCTCAAAGGTACTTAAATTACATTCCCAATTAGACCACAGTATGACTTGGTTTTCTTTGCCACTGAATTATAAACCAGAATAACTAGGAACTGTGCTGGAACTTCCATCACAGCCTGAATCACAGAGAGGCCAGTGCTGCCGACGGTTGTGAGCATTTACCTCAAACAATATAAACAGACATCTGGTATTTGTTTTTAAAGTAATTGGCATAGAATGATTTTCAGGGTGATACAGGAGATCATGTTTACATGAGCGTTCACTTGATGGAAACAACTTAATATCAAAACATAGGGGAAGAAAATCCCTTTCGTATAAACAGTTCTGCTGAAGTAAAACACAGATTCATTCTGAGTTGAGCTGATATTTGTTTAGCATCTGAGCTATCCCCACTGCTTTGCCATTGTCTTTAAAGAGTACAGCATTAGGGACCATGAATGTTGCTATCAAATATACAACCAATGTTCAGCCATTGGAACATGCTACAATAGACCAGTGCAACTTCTAATGTTATTACGCTGCGTGTGTACATTTTCAGAAAACAATGCTTTAGTCCAGCAGGCCTGCTCATGCTCCAGCTTGTGTAAATTATGTGTGCAATCTCAATTCAGTCATACTGCGTGTAGACACACAGACACAAGGGCAGGTTCTAACTGCTCGATTCCATCTTCTCAGCTCAAGCAAACTCAAAGAACAATTGAAATAATCTGCCATCAAGTATCATGCATATACAACATACCTACATTCAATTACTTCTTTAATTTCAGAGCACAATATTCACTTGGTCTTTCAAAAAAGGAAATTCAAATTTTTGGATGCCAACTAAACAAAGATTCGGATGCCAAGCAAACAACTCCAAAGCCCTCCAATCATCTTGTCTAGATGTACTTTCCTCCTCTTTCAGAATTAGCTGGCAGAATCACACACGAGATACAGACTCATTTAGCATCACAAGGACCCTCCTATGATCCACATGTACTCTATAGGAAAAGAGGCATACGTCTTAAATGCTCTGAATCACTGCCTACCTCTCTCATCTGCACATCTAGGCGTCCAGTTCAGATGGCAGAAATGGAATTTTCTGTTACCTTAAGCCAGTTATCTACTTTACAGGTGTCTTAATCAGGAAGGTAGATTTTGACACAAAGTCTACTTAGACAGTCATTACTCTTTTTCTGTAGGATGCACTGAGTCAAGATATTCTGAATCGTGCAATGTGCAAACGCTAGGAGAAAGAGCTTTCAGAAGAATATTACCTCATTTGTTGCATAAGCTGGAAGGTATGCAGTGAATAAAATATGCAGGGCACTGCAGGAACAGAAAAATATTTAGCAGCAAAGACAGTTAAATGCTTCCTTGGAAGAAGAGAATTCTCTCCTCTTTCTGCTGTTAAGATTCCCAAGCAAGTAACTTAGACCTTCTTTTTCATATGCAGTAACCGTATTATCATCTTTGAAGTATCCAGTGACACTTTGATTGTGCTATTACCAATTTCCCTTTCCTCCCATTAATGCTGCTTTAACTCACTGTGCTGAAGCCACGGCACTGGCATCAGTCTGCCTTTCAGTGCTCAAAGTCATGACCTGCTAAAACTGAGCAAACACATCCTTTCAAACTGCCTTAATGTATTCATGAAATGTTTTTATGTACACCCTTTCTCAAACATATTAATTACCTGAAATTGTTCATTCTCCCTCCCCCAGACCAAATATGAAATCTGTGTACCACATGGCTACTCCCAAATGTAGTTATAAGCATAGCTCCAGTTTGCAAAACATGCTTAAGATCCAAACTACACTGCAAATCAGGCCCAGGACACACACAGTGTTTTTAACTAGGTCTGGTGACAGTTTTGTAAACAGGTTGCTGACAGAGCTGCATTTGTTAGCGTAGGCAGGGTCAGATTTCTTACTATTTCACTGGCAACCTATTTTTTTTTCCAGTCAAAGAATTTCCATTGAAGGCAATGGGAACTTTTGGTACCCCCTGTTAGGTCAGGGACCCAGAGTCAGACCCATAGGAGCCCCATTGATTAAAAGAACAAGGAAACTGCCATAAGGAAGAGTAAAAATGTAGCGAGCCATGTCCAGCTGAAAGTGATGACAAAAAAAGACAAACTTCTCCTGGCTGGTTTATATTGAGATCAGGTGATAACTACCATGAAGTTATTTCCTTACACTAGGAGGCTGTTACAGTTTCCCTGTAGCCTGTGCCTCCCTGCAACTGTGCAGGAACCTGCATGCAGAAGCTGTATGAACTCCACTCTACCATAATCCTAAACACAGCATTCCCCAAAGACTTCTTCACTTTTAAGCCAAACAAAATGATAATCACAATTTCCAAAAAGACAAAACTGATCTCTGGTTTTAATATTTGAAGGATATACCTTCAAATATAGATCCAATTCTTCCTTTCTGAATTTATTGAGATTGTTTTTTTAAATCATGCAGACATTTTCTTTGTGACAAAAATATTTTACACACAGATCCCTTTGGCACTAAATTGCAGTATTTAAGGTTTAGGTGATATTCCCTAGTAAAATACATTAAATTTGCACAGGAAGCTATGAAGTGACATAAATCTTACTTCAAGACATCTTGCTGTAGCTCAGTTCAATTGCAGATAACAAACATATTTCCACAAATATATCAGCAGTACTTGACATACACATGAATAAAACGTGCAATTCTATGGAGGTTTTGATTTATGCATCACCTCATAGATGAGAAACAATTTCTTGATTACTTCAGGAAAATGACGACAGCTTCATACTTAGGAATCAGCCCTGCAATTCAGCCTTCTACCTCTGCAGTTCCACTGCTCTGAGGTTCTTCTAAAAGAAGTAAAATGACAACTCTTACCTAACTCAGTCAGATTTTGCCCTTCCCAGTATCTACTGATTCAGACCATGACTGACAGAACCAGTGGTGCTCAGGTGAAGCCTCTCTCTAGTGCCCTGATATCAGCTGTAATCAACAAGGTTATTCGGCCCTTTACAACCCTCAGATTGAGAAGTTACCAGTCCCTCCTTCTGGCCTAAAGGTCAGTTTTACCTATGCAACTTCTAACAGATATTTGTCTGTCCTATTCTTGATGACATCCCATATCAGCACTACACAACCTATTACACAACATTCATCCTTACAGAATTTCCCTATTATCTAACTTCAGTTACCTTTGGTGCAGTTTAACCCACTTAACTCTTTTTGCTGTGGACACGAAGGGACCCTTTCTCTATGCAGCAGTCTTTTTACATATTTGTAAGTGACCATATTCTTTATTCCACCAAATCTTCTCTTCTTTAGCTATGCAGCAGTTTGCCTCTCAAAGCACAAGAATGCTAATCTATAAAGAAAATCAATACTGATGCCACCAATAAAAGGCCTTAATTATGCCCTATTTATTAACATTAACAAGAAAGGTGCAGAGATTCCCTGTCTTAAGTTGACTTACTTCAGCTGTACATAATTCAAATGTACCAGTAATGCAGTTTATGGCTGCTTCTTTTATTTTCTTAGTTGCAATTTTTTTTTTAAAGCTGCTCCAACTGACTATCCTAAATTTCAGTTCGTATTTTAAATATCACTGGGTATAATAAAGTGGTAGCAGCATAGATTCAGGGTGAGAAAAACAGTTAGGGAACACATTTATCTTACATATGTTAGCTGCTGTAAAGACCAAGGCTTTTACTACTTTATCATGTATGTTAAATACTGAGCTCCTTGTTCCAGGTAGTTAAGTCAGATTTCCCAATTAGGTTTTTAGATGGCTTCCACTTACAATAAGCACATAATGGTTAACACAGAGACAGAGCAAACCCTACAACAGCTTCCCATGACCTAAAGTAGAAGCTGATCCAGATCAAATTTAAGCTTATTTTCCAGTGGGCGGTCATCCAGACCACAAAAACTACCACCATTCACAGACTGCTGCTGTGCAGCTTCAGTGTCCAAGCTTTTAAAATTTCCTAACATTTACCCTTCACATAAAACAATTTATACAGTATACTCAATGTAAAGCCCTACACTAATACAGCATTACATCTGAGATTTCAAAGCTTACAAAAATCAAAGATTAGGGTTAAGGTTTCCAGAGCAACATGAAGCCCTGGCCTCTTCTGGTTATGTGTTATGATAAGGTACTCCTTCACATGATCCCATAGCATTGAGAAATGTGACAGATATTTGGGAAATGAGATACAACATTGCTTATCTTATAACCACTCCTCCAACCTATGAAAAAGAGTTTTAATTTTGAAATTTTATTATAGCCAGCATTTCAGGAGTAAGATGATAACTTGTCAGTATATAGAATTTCCTTACTGCATACATACTCTATTGCATATTCTCAACAACTGACAAGGTGAACCCCTTTCTGAAATACTGGTAGTATGTTAAGTATTGGAATAAAAATGAGACCCAGCAGCTTTTTTTTCCCCCTCCAAATACATGTTCTCAGAGATATATACATTTATCTATGCTTTGCATCCAAAATGCTAAACAGAACCCTGAGGTCATGTTCCTCACCATCTTAGGAGGAAGAATTGGGTACGCTCTATTACAGAGTTGGTTGAAGGGGGTGCAGGCTGTGTATATTTCACAACTGAGTAAAACCCAACATTATTATCACTCTATTTGATAACACATGCATTTGATATATGCATCAGAGAGAGGAGTTATGGTTGAACCTGATCCCAGTTTTACACATCTTCATCCTGAAAGCTTGGGACTGCAACCCTACGTAGCACTAGTGAACTGTTGAGCGAAATTAATGTTTAAAAAACCCAACATAAAAATTACTTGCCCTGAAAGCTGAGTGCAAAGTAATACTATATAAATTTGACATTATGAGAAGTGCTATGATCATAACCAGGCCCATTCCAACTCCACTCTTGAGGATAAAGTCAAATGTGGAAGACTTAAATACATTTGCTTTGGTTGAAACACAGCAGCCAGAATAGGCACACAGCAGCTGTCATGCCAAAGCCAGGGGAACACCCAATATTCGGCGCTACAGACAGAAATCTGTCTACACAGCAGATGTGGCATAAAGCAGAGACTTGGGTCATTTATTCCTTGGATTACTGGTCATCTGCATAGATGAGATAATGGAGTGGCTTGCGAGAATAGTCTGACTTGAAACTGGGTGATTGACTGAACCTTCATAATTGTGACTGATGACTACAGGAGTCTTTCAGGTGGCAATTTTGGATAGTAATTCTCCCCATCTACTCCACTCTCATGAGACCCCACCTGGAGTAATGCACCCAGATCTGGGGTCCCCAGTACAAGACAGACATGGACCTGTTAGAGCTGGTCAAGAGGCCACAAAAATCATCAGAGGGCTGGACTAAGAGAGTGAGGCTGTTCAGCCAGAAGGCTCTGGGGAGATCCTATTGCAGCCTTTCAATACCTGAAGGGGGTAGAAAGACTGAGAAAGACTTTTTATCAGGGCCTGCAGTGACAGGACAAGAGGCAATGGTTTTAAAGTGAAAGGGGGTAGATTTAGATTGGACATGAGGAGACACTGGAACAGGTTGCCCACAGAAGGGCAACTTCCCCTCCCTGGAAGTGTTCAAGCGTTCAAGGTTGGATGAGGCTTTCAGCAACTTGGTCTAGTGGAAGGTGTCTCTGCTCAGGGCAGGGGGGTTGGAATGAGATGATCTTTAAGGTCCCTTCCAACCCAAACCATTCATGATTCTATGGTTCTTGAAATGCGTTCAGGCTGTTAACTCCTGTATCTAGTCTAATTTGTGTAGTTCAAATGTGGTAAGCAAAATCCATAAACTGATTTAGCATAGAAAGAATTACAATTATGTAAGCATAATATGACTGACAAACCTTCTGACTATAAGCAGAAGCTGAATTCAAGCTGCAATACACTTAACAGTAATATTAGCAGACTAACTCAGCAGATTACAGTTAATTTCTTCAAAAAGTTACCTCATGATTTTAAGAGTATGCATGCCTGAGTTTAAAAAAATGTGGCCACACAAATGCCCACAAAGTTACTCATACTAAATATTCATGTTTTAAATAAAGAAAAAAAAAATCAATCAGCAATCTGCACATACGTTGCATATCTTCTAAGTGCACATGCAATACAATGCATTCAAATTTTTTTCAGAATACAATGCTTACAAAATGAAACTTGTTTCATTACTTAAGTTGGGCAAGTTTTCCCAGCATAAACTGTATTTGCTTCTTTCTATCAGATACTCAAATGTATGAAATAAATGGAGACAGAGTCTGAATTACTGAATGGCATTAGATTCTTCCTGAAATTCACTAGGGAACAGAGTATATATTCTTTATATTTTAAAAGATACAACCTTTTGTATTTTAAGACTATTCCCTCTTCTTTTCTTGCATAAAAAGGTAACACCAACATATTGTCCAGACCACATAATCTCAAAGACATAACAGAAGTCTATAAAAATGGGAGATGAAAGTGTAATAGAGATGGAATTTGGTACCTAGCATCACTTAATATGTGGTAGGTCTTGCACTGAAAAAGAGCAAACAGACAAAAATTGATGATTCTTCACATCATCCAAGCTGAGAAACTCACTGCCATAGGATACTGAAGGTAATCAGAAACTCCATAGCTTCAAAGAGAGACTGAGCAAAAACACAGGGTGGGGGAGTAATCCATCAAATGCTATTCGACACAAAGACATCACCCCTGTCTCATGAAGTCCCTCAGTCTCCAGTAGTTCAGAAAGTATATGGAATATCATTGACAAATCCTGTAAATATCATTAGATTCTTCCAAGATAACTGAGGGTGTCCAAATGTAAGGGAAAAAAATTACTCAGTATTGCTACTGATTCTAGGAATACAACCAGAACTCAAGAAAGCAAAGTGCACTCAGAACATTTAAAGAAGTTTAATTTAAAATGAATATATCATAGCTTACAATATATAGCACATATGCACTATTAGGCACATATGTACTATATGTTACATAAGTAATTGTGTATATATTCACATCTGTAAAATGTAAATCTGTATAATCATAAACATGAATTCATCACTTTGCCTTTAATTTCATGGAGGTATATTTTGCTGCATACTGCTGAAGTTGTGTATATTTTAATGTTCAACTAAAGTATAGTGCAACTCACATAGAAAACTTTCATTTTACTACATTACAAGATGTAGCAGTGGATGGTTCATCTGAATCATCCAGACTGTATTTTTTCCACAGAAAATTTTCATTTTTTTTCCAAAGAGAACTTTCACACACTTCTCTCTCTTCTGTAACTGGGGGCTGAGGTGCTCTTTCACATAGCTTCTCTATGACTGCTATGTCTGTGAGCTTTCTGAGGCTCTCCTGATTCTGCTCATTGAGCATGTCCCAGAAATCTTTTGGTCTCTCCTTTGATTTTTCTACTTGCCCTGAAGGGAATCTCCTTGGTGATTCTATAAGCCCACTTCCATCATTTCTGAAGAGGTCATTGAGAATAGAGGTATCTCCAAGCAAGTCCACAAAAGACTTTTTCTTACAAGTCTGAGCTTTTCTCTCCCCATTTGCTGACTGAAACAGGGATCTTTTTCTTGGCAGCTGTGTTCCTTCTGAGTCCTGCTGTCCTTCACAACTTTTTACAGGCAGCACCTCAATTATTTCTGATTTACTGCTTAATGAGCCAGATGTTATAAAATCCTTGAATGCCTGACTGTTTCTCATTTCGATACGTTGAGTAGCAACAGTGGGCGATTGTTTATATTTTGCATCAACACACACATCTTGCAAGTAGGAGTCACTGTGAAGCTGCTCCACTTCTCCTTTATGGCCCTGCTGGCTCTGTGTTTCTGTAGTTCTGCTCAGTAGTAGTCCTTTAGCTGATGAAGATCCAGACTTAGATCTTCCAAAACTAAGAGTGGATTTCCTTTTTCTGGAGTGTCTTGTATCCACTTCTCTTTCCTCATAGTCATGTGAAGCTTGTGCTGGTATTTCAGCTGGGAGGAAAGACTCCATCTCTGGATGCTTGGAAACGTAGAATTCCTTCAACATCTTCTGCCTTGTTTCTGACGTAGCTTTTGCAATATGTTCTGCAAGTTCTTCCACTGATCCCATATTAAAGTGGGATACCATCTCCTCAAATTGTCTCCTGCAATTATCAAGAAGGAAAAATATGTTATTCTGACAACTTTAACTAGAAACAAAAGCAGCTTTTAAGCAATTTGTTCGATTCACTTACTTCACATAGCCCAGAAAGTAATTGCTACAAGCAACTTCCTTATTAGGAGCATTGTTTTATTTTTATTAGCAAAGAGAAGAAAGAATAGTGACCTTAGAAGAACTGAAGTGACTTCTGAATCCCAAATTCCAGTGTGATTTCCTCAGGTTATGATCCAGAGACTTACCTTCAGTGTAGCTAAGATATCATACCAAATGACCAGATTTCAGAAGGTATTTAGCTATCAAAAGGATGCATATGGATAGATAGTAGAATATTTTTTGGAAAAAAAAAATAGTTGCTCAAACTCATTTTAAAAACCCTTGCTAAGTAAGAGCTGGATAAACACATTCACAGGACACAGGGACTGTCCCCTCCATCCTATCCCGTGAGCTATGGAATATTTGTTTCTGCTAAGAGGCCAAGCTCTAACTAAAGGAGATCATTCTAATTGAGCTAGCCATAGTCTGGAGTCAGGTAAGCTAACTGGAAGGCTGGAGAGGTGGGTTTATGCTCCCTTGTCAGAGAAAGATTATGAAATATGTTACCTTTCCCGCATGTGGGCTCCAATAGGCATGAGATTTAACCCTCTATGGCCTCAAATACCGCTTGACTGGCTAGCTCCGACTACACCGTTTGTGTGTGGTGACCGCAGACAGCTTCCCACTCTACCTTACAACTACATCACATTTAGTCACCCTCGCTTATTGCACAGCATATCCAGATGTACTACAAAGTCTAACTGCAAGCCAGGTGCTAACAGATGACTTAAGAGTAAATGTGCTTAAGCTTGTTGTTAGATACGGCTTTAGTATCTTGGAATAACATCCTTAGTTGATTAATTGCCTTTGAAAATTTTACTTCAGCAAATTATTTGTAACTATGATTACGATTTTGAGTACTTTGGCACAAAGGGTTCTCCTCTACCCGCCTCTTAAATATTTAGAATTTTCAGTATCTGTAATAGTAAGCAAGTCAGGCACTTCAACAATAATAGTTTGGATAGCTGAGGCCAGCTGGCTAATATGACAGACTCTGAACACTGACAGGTATTATCTAGATACCAACTCTCATGTAGCAATTTAATTGTCTCAAGGCCAAATTGAAAATATATACCAAATCCCAGTTCTACAGGTTTGTGTAGTTAGCTACAGCTTTCCACTTTCTATTTCCAGATACCATCTGTCTATCGTTACTGAACTTCTATCTATATGCCAATGGAATTTACATATTTATAATAGCAATAGTTTAGGGAAAAAGGGAAAAAAGGAAGAGAGAAAAATTGTCCTTCCAAAAATGAGGGAGGAAACAAAAGATTAGAAGAAATATTAAAAGATATTGAGCCCCATGTTAAAAAAACCTAAACAAAAGGTCTGCTTTTTTTAATAGTCTTTCATTGAAAGTGATGAGTTCTAGGCAAAACCAGTAGGCAGTTGGAAGCTCACACTATAGAATTTGTCTACAGAGTTTAAACATTGGTTTGTAGTACTGCATGATATACATACCATGAACACTCATGGTGATGACATCTGTACAGTTATGTAATATATGACACATTGAATCAACACAAAGTGATTTGTGGGTTCAATTAATTTTTTCAATTCATATTAAATTAATTTTACTATTCATTTAGTATCATTTATGGTACTCTACAGTATGAGTGGAAGTTTCCCATTAGTTCTGCTTTTGCTGTAGAAAATAACCAGTATTTCCTGAGTATGGTTGAAAAAAAGACAAAAGCAACTGCCCAGAGGGACGTTCATTTCAACCTTAAAATTTTACTTCCATCTCACCAAAACAATCTCACCTGCGGATTCCTTTGGGTGTCTTTCCAACCAAGAAGGTGGTTGAACCTACTCTGTGTACTTGTTTGTTTTTCTGGGTAACAGGATGCATAACATACAGGTGATGCTGATTACCGTTTGCCAACATTTCTTGCCGTCCCTTAATAATGTTCTTCTTTGCTGTGTTGTCTTCTGGATTTTCTTCATTTTTCTAAAGTAAGACATGGAAATAGTCAGAACAGCTGTGTTTCTTACATAATGATGAGTTTTATTGCACCCAGTTCTGTCACTCAGCACTCAATGGTTTGAATGCTAAGACTGGGTTTAAGAGCTGCAGTGTACACTACCTACTCAGTCACAAACTTCCAAGGACACTGAAGGCCAGTCTTTATTCTCTAAGAGTAAGGTGGGATATTTTTCCAAACAGGTTAATTGTGATGTTAAATGAAAGCACTCAAAACACTCAAAGAGAAATTATAATCACAACAGTATTCAAAGATACCAAAGTCAAGGTAAAAACATTTTTATCAGTATTACAGTCTCTAACACACACACATATACATGCAATTATTCAGAATTGTAAAGATACTTTTGGAAGAGTAGTATTTTGGAAGAGTACTCACATGTAAAGGAACAGAAAATAAAAGTTAAGACATTAAGCTTTCATCATAATACTGGTAAGATTAGAACACTGACGCTTCTTAAGTGAAGAATGCCAATTTTAAATGTAATAGAAAAAGCTAACGTTTTAATCAAATTCAAGAAGACTGTGCTACAGAACAACTCATCATGCACTGACAGTCAATGTCTTGCACAAAAACATAATCCTATTTACACCTTAGTTATTTTTCAGAAATTTTCACAAATTCTTGTCAAAATTTCTCCTCCACCAAAACGCAAGCTGAGGTAAATATGAAAATTAAAGAATGTGTTTGAAGAGCAGGGAAAAACAGAAAAAACCAGAAACGCAACGTTACTTTGGGGGGTGGTTTTGTTTGGGGTCTTTTTGTTTTGTTAAAATTGAGATTAGGGGAAAGAATAGCTGCTTGGTGATGTTCTCAGTCCCCCTACTAACACTACTTTAGAGATGAAAACACAAATTGTGTTCACACCTTGTCATCTGCAGTTCAAAATTTGGTTTTAGATCTACAGTGTTTCTTCCCAATGTGTTTCTATTTGATCCATGTTCACTTCCTTTATTTCCATGGGCTGTTCACAATGTTCTTGAGCTTTAGGGTCTCACATCTGTTCTCAATCCATTATTTTGGCAAGTAACCTCAAACTAGCATACAGAGAGAGATGTTAATATTAAAGGACCTACAGGCATAAATTTTCACTTTAAGCTAAATGCACAACTCCAAAGATTAAAATTTCACTGCACTACTAAAAGTTATACTACACAAAACTGAAACCAAGGCCCCAATTAAGATAAAAAGCCTATTCTCCCAATAACGTTATCTAGAGCATAAATATTCTATCTTGCTAATTCTGTATACATTTAAGATGTTTACAAATATATATGTATTTTTTAAGATATGCATGGATAATACAGAACTTGGAAAATGTATTTTAAAAGCAGAAAGCAATGCTGCTTTTAAAAGGTATTTATTTTGATGGCATTTTTTCATACAAAATATTCATAGTATTCAGTTCTCACTATGATAAGACCTCATGTATTTGTCACTCTGTCAGGAAATCAGGATTGTATAATTTAATTCAACCCTAACCATGTCAATGCCCATCTTAAAAGTATTTTAAACCCCCATAAACATGCATCCATCTACCTCTTATTAAGCAAGACTGAAGTATATGAGGCAGCAATACTTTGGTTTACACATTTGTTCAAACACAGAAGATTAAAAATCTATTTGGGAAAAAAGCCAAATGTTGTAAACACGCTGAAAGTCATAAAATTCCTTGACTTTGCAGAGAAACAGAATTAATGTAAAAAGTACTGCTAATTGCAAATAAGCTCACAAATGGTATATTTAGTTTTGGAAGTACAAAACTTAAGTACATTGACCCAGGGAGCCAAACCCAAAAGAAGAGCAGCAAAATAGCACCATATACACACAAAAAGCTCCACTTCTTTCTACCTAAATTAGCTGCTCAAACTCTTTTCCTTAAAGAAAAAGTTACTATAAACAAGTTACTCCAAGAGCTGCAGGAGCTAATGCCAGTGAAAGCCCATGGCCACTGTGAGTCACTCCTGAAAAACTTCTCAGCTCTCTGGAGCAAAGCCAGTTGGTTAAATGGCACCCAGTTAGGCTGAAACACAGCAACTGGCTCTGTTGAACTTGTGAACATTTTTGAACATTTGCCAACTTAAATCCAGTCCCCAACTCCCAAATCCAATAATTTATTTTTAAAAAGTGATAAACATTTTGTCAGTAGAACTAAAACACTTATTTCAGATTTTTTTTAAGATGTGTCTGTGTTCACTAAAGGTCAAATCTGAAGTTTGCTACTCTGAACAATACATGGATGAGGCTCTAGGTAGAGGTAGATGAAAATATTCCCTGTATCTTTCTACTAGCATATCCATTAAATGAAGTGAAAACTTCAGTCAACATTCCAGCACTGTCAACATTCCACACTATTCTGCTTTCTTTTGAACATGGCTTCATGTATTATTCTCCTTAATTCTTCCCTCTCATGGTCAACTTCTTTCTGATTCTCTTTCACTGTTTGCCTTCTAACTCACCAACTGAAATATATTTCATGATGAAAATTTCCTTTCAACAGCTTTCTATTTTCTGTTCTTCAAGCACTTTCTCTACCAAACTATTCTCTGTGTGTGTGCCCATTATTTGCTCCTACATGAAAACCCATGTTGACTTTACAGTACTAGTCTTGGTCACCTGAATTATCACGTGTATCATATGCATAAGACAAAATCACAAAGAAAGACTGAAATTAATACAATTTGATTAAGCTAGGAACCTCTGACTTGTTCTTATATTACTGATACTAGCATATTTTATCTATTTATATCACTGAATGTCAGACCCTTTATGAATTAATAAATGTTATGACCAAAAGAATGGAATAATAAAGGAAACAAAAATACTTCAACACAAGAAGTATTCTGTGCATTTGGAAGTGCACATTATCTTTGCTTAGCTTAAAGTACTGTATATCCAATATAACTGGGTAAGTACAAGTGTTGCTGAACTTCTTGAAAGAACATTTTAATGATATAAGATCTGACTACAGCATTTCCAAATCATTACTGAAAAACTCAAAGACGTTAGTGATCAGCCCATAAGCATATCTCAGGACTATAAAGAAACAGTGATTCAATAGAATAAAATAAAGGAGAATTAAGAAGAACAAGTCAAATTTTTTTTGGTCAAAAAAAATCCAACTGTTTTGCCAAATAGCAAGTCTGGCTTTGCTTTATCGTTCAGCCACATAACTACTGAAAAATGTTAACTAATTTAACACAGGGAGGAGAAAAGTAGTCAAAAAGCTCAAATGGCACAAATAGTGACACAAATTCTTTCTCGTGGAATCCATCCAGTACCTAAATAAGTAATAACATGTTTTTCTCTCACACTAAGATATGAATATGCTTAAAAGTTTCAAATACATGATTATGGGCAAGTTATTCTGAATGACAATTAAATTCACAGTATAGAAATCCAAATACATTCTTGCCAAACATTATACCATCACACACACATATACTGTGTGTTAAAGCATATTCTTCATGTACCGCATAGCACTAATAGCGCTAATCTTCTGATTAGCCTTCTGAAATACATATAACACAAAGCTCAAGAAATACTCAGTATAGCATACAGTACGTGCTATATGAATTTTAGAAGAATTTTTAGAAGTAGATTGACAGCAATCATGAAAGCAGTTAGTCTTTACTAAATGTTTAACCATATTAAAGACAATATGCATTCACAGTGCACGTTATGAAATTTCCACTGTACAAAGTGGAAAAGTTTCACTTAAATTTGCCTACATACTTATTGATCATCTGATAAAGTAAGTGTGCCTATACTGAATTATCTGTAACACCATTATACATTTCTGTATTCTTCACATTTTCTCCTTTCTCAAACCAGCACCTTGGCAGTGGGAAAAAAGTGCAGCAAAATAATTCCTTTTCAGCAAAGATAAAAAAATTTTGACTGAATTACTGAATGTAACATTTTTACTACTTTATTCAACTTTGTGCACTTCCATTTTGACAAGAAAATCTTCACACAAAGTTCAAAGAAATAATTTCTTTACAAAGGCATTTCAAAGGTTTAGTTGAAGGCAACATTTTTTTGGCTTCCAAAAATTACATGAGAGGTTACACTACAGAAAAAATCCCAGTAAATGGAAAGAAATAAAGTTAACGAAAGTACAGTAAAATGTAATTGTGAAGTGCTATTGCAAGCTAGGGAAAATAACATGTAGAAGTTTTCTTATTCTATCCCCTCTTCATTTACTGCACTTACTCTGAAGAGGCTTTCCATATAATCCAATGGGTAAGAGGGATTACTACATAGTTGTGCAGAAAATAGTTTTTCACTTTTCATGTTCCATTTAGTCTATGGCTTTTTCAACATAAACATGTTATATCTTCCTATCACAGAAATTATTTTCCTCCATTCCTCCTTCTTTTGTTATAAATGTCTCATTCTTAAAAGTATATATCAAGTTTTGGAGACCAATAATGAGTTTCCAGTTCTTTGAGTTATATATTACATACAGGCTCTAATCATGAGTCCAGCAAAAATGGTAGCATCTACACATTTAAAGTCCCACACCAGTTCACAGTTAAGGGTAATGTTCTTCAAGAAGAATGAAGGCATGCTGCTCAGCATCAAGGAAAAATTTAAGTGCCATCATGCAGCAGTCACTTCTACTTAGATATTCCATCTTGAATCTGCAACAGATCTTGGATCTGTTAGCTCTGTGTGACAATCCAGCTGTCTCCTGCTACATAAGTACATAAGTTTTAAAAATAGTACACACCTACCAAACCCAATTTTTGTCCTTCTTTGACAGTACAAAACTTCAGTATCTGTTCTTCCTACAACAGGCATAAAGAGGTGGCTCTACACTCTGGGACAATGAATGCTAATCCATGTATAAGCATCATCAGACATGACTGAGGTGACTGGCCACCTTAAGCCTGTGACTTCCCTCTTCCTCTCTATAGCTCCTTCAAGCAAGGCAAAAGAGAACAATGTTCATCTTTTTAAGTACAGCAAGATGAAAATGTATGGGAGAGTAAGTGAGCAGAGGCTAGGAGTAAGATGAGAAGAGAAAAAAAGAGAAACAGATTCAGGGATACTTGCTTTTTAAGCTGGCTCACATTTGTGCAATTCCTCAGATCACCAGATTTAGAGGAAACTGAACTTCCTTCAAAAACCTGGATCTGAAGTTGAAAACATGTTTGCGTAATTATCCCTCAGCCACAGTTGTACTGTGTCTGAGCATATTCCTCTCTTTTACTGCCTGACTACCCAAAGTATCACTATGGAAAGTATCTTGGCCAGATAGTGACTTCCAGTCAGCAATAAACCTCTCTGACTTCCCCACTCACAGCTGAAAACAGTGTTAACAGGCTTTTCTCTTCAGGTATGCATGAAACCACTGCTGCCAGATATCCAGGATACTTTCCACTGCACACTTTCATTGTTTGTTTTCATTTCTAAAACAAACAAGAAAGGCTTTCTCAGATCTCTAGCTGCCTTGTAGCCACTTAAATCATACAAAAGCACGAAACAGTGAATTCAGTATGACTGTCCTCTTAATATACAGCTTACAAGCAAACAATAAACCCTTATACCATATTCTACTTTATATTTTCCCATTCCCTCAAAACCTGAGAAAACACATGACTTTCTAGATATATTTTGAATTGCAGTGGGTTTTGGATGACTATTATTTTGATCAGGTAATACTTAGTACATTCCAGTGAATTTATCTACCCAAATTATAATTCTGAATTATTTCAGCTAATCTTTTGTCCCTTTGTAATTTTCCTTGTTTTTTCTCTGAGAGCTTTTCTCATAGTATGTATGAATTACTATGACCTTTCTATATGCTTTTCTTGAACATATGCTATTCCTAGGTATTGTTTTTATTTTACCTATGTTTTCTCTACTTGTCAGGACATATATAAATACCCTGAAATGTTTGCTACATGACTGTTCATTCTTGGTCTTGTTTCCTTCTCTCTTCTACACGTACACATGTCAGACAAGAATTCTTCCTAAATTATTCTGCATGCCAAGGAAGATAAAGTGTAATAGCATTCACATAAAACTTCATGTGGTTTCTCTAAAAATGAGGTCCACATGGTTAAGAAGATAAAAGAAGTTATCAAATAATGAGACTGTTTCTATTTTCACCTGATTCTTAAATAAACCAAAATTGTTTTTCTATTTATAGAGGACACACTGCTGAACAAACTATGTACTTTGGAGGGTTGTGGCGAGTTACAGATTCCATAGTTTGAAATAAGCCTGAATCTTAGAATATTTTAGAATGATTTCCCATGTGGACATTCATTTTCCCTCTGAATTTAACTTTCTTAATTAAAAAGCAATCTCACTCAGACTGAATTTATCTACTGTTCTAACAAAACAGGATTGTAGAATGAGAATTAGAGGTAATTGTATAGCTAATGGTTAGTACCACAGTTGTTTTAGAAAATGAAGCTAACCTACCTCAAAATTTTAGAATACTGTAGGACAATTGCATTTGTTCTCAAACTTTGTGAACTAAACAAAGTTACTCAGGATGTTGGCTATGACTGCAAAGGTATCTAATATTCAATAGTATCACAGCAGACCAATAGCTGAAATATTCTTTAAGCTATGAAAACTGTTAGGCTTACTCTGGGTCCAAATTACTCTTCAGAAATATTCTGCCAATATCAAGAGACCAGTATTTAACTATTCCTGCTGATAAAAGCAAAGAAATTTTATCAGACTCATACATAGTTATTTTCCTCTGGTTGTCACATCTAGATTTTCTGCTTGTATAAACTGAGACCAAGGGCATTCCATAAAATCTAATCTTTTGCTTGGTAGCGGAGAATTGACAACTAGGTCAACTGAGGACAGACCGTTCTCTCAGTTTCACATTTACTTCTGTTTCTTCTCCAGTCAGGTAACAGAGCAAGAATTTCTCACTGGGAGCAGTTTATTTAATTTGTTGACTCCTTAAGAAAAATAATTCCTATAAGCTGTATCACTTTTATTACTTTTTTTGCACCAAAAACTGGATCATAGATCATCATAGTTATTACTACTGTTGAAAATGAGAGGAGATAATCAGCCTGTCTCAGAATTCAAACCTAAGGGAATTGTTTATTCCACCAGAAGTCTATGGACTTGCACCTATCTTCTTTCACTCTCACCCCTTCAGCAAACAGTAGCAAAACCAAAAGCCATGCACATACACCATAACGCAAATGCAACTACATGCTTCACAGAATGCAACATATGAACTCACCACACTTTAAAAAAAAAAAAAAAAAGCCATGCTGAAATGGTTAATTTCATTGTAAACTGAAACAGTAAACTCAATAAAGCAGCATTACAGGCCAATCATTTGGGAACAATTACTTTAAAGCAATGCCATTCCCCATCCTAGATGAGCAAGGATAATGGAATGTTATCTCCCAAAAGCCTACTCTTTGTAAACAACTATCTAAACTTGTTGAATCTGAAAGCTGTGCGAACACACTGCGATCAGAGTTACTATAACTGATAGAAAAGTCTTTGTTCAAATAATCTACAAAATGTCAATGTAATACAAATAAGATAAAGAGAAGTTCTTAATGACACAATTTTTGTATTTACAGTATTCTCAACAGCACTTAAATCTGCATTGGAGATACAAAGGGCACGTTTCTTCCTAGGCTGACAGCATGCTTAGTCCTCTCATTTACACCACATTGCAATAACATAAAGAGGGGTTTACCATTAATCCAGGTTTTACTACAAAGCATCCCGTTATTTCTCTGTCAAACACTGGCAACAGTGCCAAATGTCTGTCATCCAATTCAAAGGATTGTCGTCTTTTATAGTGCGATTCTTGTACGAATTTATAAAAATACAGATATAGTTTCTTAGAGCTGGTCACAGTCTACATTTTGGCCCGAGTTCATGCCACAGAGGTTGAATATGACAGCTGGCAGGAAGCTGAGGGGAGAATACATCCTCCCCCTTTTCAGTCACCACATTTCTGTTGCCATAGTGATTAATCCTCAATTGAATGGCTGTCTTTGTACATTTCTTTTCAGCAAGACTTTAAGTAAACTTAAGTTGAAAACATGCAGTTGACTAAAAAAGACAGACTACACATATTCAACAGGTACAGTAAAAGGTCCTGTGACAAATACTTTTCCACATATTAAAAAGTGCAAAGTAGCTCTAATGTGAGACATCAGTTTTTCAAACTATTTACTATGTGCTGTTCCCATTTTTGTCTTTTTTTTGTGAACCTCCAAACCTTCTCCAAAGTCTTCTCCATGCTCCACCCCCCCTCACCAAGATTCCTATTGAACAAATATTACACAAATTCAGCTTTATAGGAACTAGAGAAAGCCTATTCCAGACCTCTGTATTTGTGTAAAACATTTCACATAGGTTGTTTTTGACAACAGAGAAATTAATTAGGAAATTAAGGAATGCAGTCATTTAATTCAGAATAGACTAGAAACATTAGAAAAATATATTTAATCTTGCCTCTTGGAGGCTTCTACTTCTTATGGTAACTAAGAAAAAGTTTCACAAATAACAGTGCAAGCCATCCAAAAACCAAAGGGAGTAAAAAGTTCCTGCACTGAAAATCAGCCAGGCTGCTTTGGAACCTGGAACCCACCAGGAAAAAAAAAAGATCAAAAAAAAAATCCAAACCTCTAAAAATACTTAGTAGATTATTAAAGTCTTAGAGAAGTTGTTAACACTTTCATTTTTTTCCCTAAAATTAATAATGTCAGAATAATTTTAAGCAAAATATCACACAAATAACACTTCCCCCCACCAAAAGACTGAAATAGCTGTAGGTCTGCTCTGAAAATTATAGTTTGGCTTTATAAATCCACCATGTCTAGTCTACCGGCTCATTTCACATGTTTTCTTTAAGATTTTGTTTGCAATATCCTTCTTTCTGTAGTTACACAAGATAGTTCTTCATTTTGGTTTTCAGCTATCTTCTTAACAGATAGTGATGGAGTAATAGAGAAAATAATCTTCCGTTTGTTTCATGAAAAAATAATTAGTTTTTAACCAAGTCTAGTTGCATACATGTGTAAACAGAAGACTTGAATTTAAACTAAAATGCAGAACACATATTGTTCAATGTCATTAAATTGGGCTAAACCCAACAAAATAATGCAGGAAAAATCAAGTCATTTATTCCAGTACATTAATTTTTAATATAATCTTCTTCACTCACACGTCTACAAAAAGACCAGAAAACCCTTCTCACAAATAATCTTTTGTGAAGTAGCATATCAAGTGTATTTTGTGGTCATACGCATAAGGAAGCAACAAAGAACAGCTTTCAGTAATTTTTACTGGAGTGGAATTCTGCCACACTAAATAACATGCATTTTCTACCCTCAGATGTTTAGAATACTGAAGCCTCATGTGATCCTCCCTGCAACATGGCATCACAGATCTGACCATAATTTCTGTCTTAACACATGTACTGGTTTTGGCTGGAATAGAGCTAACTTTCTTCACAGTCGCTAGAATGGAGCTATGTTCTGGATTTGTGCTGAAAACAGTGTTGATAACACAGGGGTGTTTTGTTAATGCTGAGCAGTGCTTGCACAGAGTCAAGGCCTGTTCTGCTCCTCTCACCACCCCACCAGCGAGTAGGCTGGGGGTGCACAAGAAGCTGGGAGGGGACACAGGTGGACAGCTGAGGAAGTGGGGAGACATTCAGAGTGATGGTGTTTGTCTTCCCAAGTAACTGTTACGTGTGATGGAGCCCTGCTTTCCTGGAGATGACTGAACACCTGCCTGCCAACGGGAAGCAGTGAATGAATTCCTGGTTTTACTTTGCTTGCATGCGCAGCTTTAGCTTTACCTCTTAAACTGTCCTTATCTCAACCCACACTCTTCTGATTCTATCCCCCATCTCACCAGGGAGAGGGAGTAAGTGAGTGGATAGGTGGTGCTTAGTTGTCAACTGGGGTTAAACCACAATATCTTATGACTTGCTATGAAAAATAGCTAGACATCATCGCTTGCACAGAGAGACACTTGACTGCTTTCAGAGACACTTAGGTTCTGGGATGTACAATGAATTTTTAGAACTACAGAGGAAGTTGAGATGTATTATTAACCTATAATACAGTATAATATGTATCTCCAAAATTTCAAGAACAGCTTCCTGCAACACTTCTGCATGGAACAAAAATTCCTGGCTTTGTTTTGATTACTGGGGCTCTTAAACACCTCTAATTATTGACACTTCAGTGCCTTCCACATAAGTAGCACGATCAGAAACATCAACTGTTGGAGGGAAGATTATCATACTGTTCTTATATCCTTTCTTCTCAAAATCTACATTGATCTGACACTGCCAGTTGTGGTCAATGGTAAGAATATGGACAATCTTCAGACACAGGACAATATGTACAATTCAGGAACTGTTAGTAGTAAGTTAAAATATTTTAATTGTAATTCTAAGTATTCTATATTTAAGGGGTATCAAGTATATAAATGCCATGTCTACCTAAACAAAAAGTTATTAGTCTTTTAAGCACCTCCCTGATTATACTTGCAAAATAAAGTATAAGCAGATCTGCACTGCTGTAGATGACTATTTATGAAAGGCCCCTCTATAACAAGACAACAGTATCTCTCTTAATTGAAAATGCTGCTCTTACCTAACAGGTATAGAATCTTATTCTATTTCTGTGCAATTCCATAGGCTTCTGTGATAAAGGAAATAGATTCCACAAAACACAATTTATTTTCCTTTCTTCAGGATCATGCAATAAAAAAACCTTTCACATTTGTGTGCTTCTATTATTGTCGTATACAAACTGTCTTCAAATAGTTATCCTTCTTTAATTCAGATGCTGGACAGGATTTATTTTGACTAATGACATTTAACCAAAATATAGTTTATTCTCTTGCTCGTACAATTAATGCATACTTTATACTGTTAATTGTACTACTTTTAGATTTTATCTTACCTTTCATAGCTGGTAAATTGTAAGAGAACTCTCATGACGTCCTTTTTTTACTTCTTAAAGGCAGACTTCACAGTCTGGTTACTGTTACCTAACTGTATTTTCAATAGTCATATAGAATTTATGGAAACACATGCTAAACAAGCATTCATTACTATAAACATGAACATTCTAGCTAAACTAGTCAGTTAGCACAATTCCTTTTAAGACAAACAAAAATAGAGAGTATGACAGCATTCCCTACCATCTCTGGATAAAGAAGAGTCAAAGGTTCTGCAGCAGTCCTGAAGCCAAGTACCAGGACTGTTACAGAACCTGGAGCACAAAGCAAGCAAGAACAAAAGAAATAGTAGCGAGACCTGTTTCTCATAAAAAGAACCAGGACTTTGTTCCTTAAGCATTTTAAGGTACAGAATACCACCAGGTTAAAATAATATGTTCCTGAAAGAAAAGGTAGCTGGGGTGTATAAATACTAGCAGAGGTAACATTAAGGACAGACTGACTACTTATTACTGGATAAAAAATACACTTGATTGAAACCTACAGTTTAAAAGGTTAAGAGAGATTTGACTGTGAATTACAATAGTGTCCACTGTCCAGATCTAATGCAGACCTTCTGAAGTAAAATTAAGGGAAGAAGCTATCACCAGATAAACACCTTTTCTTATCCCAAAGTTCAAATCTTACACTTTTTATAACCAATTTAAATCCAAGCTTATTTATTCATTAGTTACTCATGTTCTTAAATGAGATGTTACATACCTTCAATATTCTTTTCTGAGTAACAAAATTCCCTGCCCTCTGTCCCTTCTACCTTGGCTTTCAAGGATCTTCTTCCCATGCAACCTCTCTCACTTTGAATGAAGAGTCCTCACAGGTTTTGCAGTCTGCTCCAGTTTTAAGCAGTTTCTACAACTCAAGTGACTACATTAGTCTCCATGCTTCAGCAATAAAGCAAGGACTAATCAACCTAATTTACACTCCTTTTAGCTACTACAGGTAGAAAACCAGGAAGAAGACATTTTTAATATTGCTTTCCAGTGACTTATTTTTGCTGTTACTCATATTCACCTTATTTCTATAAGTTATCTATGTAAAAGTTTGTGGGAATTTAGTGAAGAAAAAATGCAATTAGGTGACCAGTCAGTAGCAAGAAATCAACAAAATGTCAATGTTTTTACAAAACATTGTCTTAATTGATTACTTTCTCTTAATATTTATTAGATTTTGCTTATTACTTATTGCTTATTATGCCTGTCATTCTAGATTCATATGTAAGCAAGAAGCAAAAACGTTTCACTCTGTCTTCAACTGAGATATGCAGGAAAAGCTGTATTTCCAAACTTAAACTCATCCACTTCAATGGAATACTTTCTTAGCTTTTAAGTATTCTTGCATCCCCTTCCCAGAGACAGTAGTAATTTCTTGAAAAATTTATTTAAATCTTCTTAAATCAGAAATTATTATAGACAGATTGCAGAGCAAAATTGCTAAGCAGGAAGACAGAGCTGGCATAGATACACTGAACAGCACAAAGGATATTTCACTTTTGTCCTAAAGAGACCTATCTGTGAAATGAAAGGAAGAGATCCTTTTCTGATCACTCCTACTTAGAAACAAGACAATTTGATTAAGTGTACTTAAAAAGTGACATACATATTATCAGGGCATTATTCAGGAGCCTTCATGATGCTATTAAATAAAGCTTCAATATAAATACACTGTTGAAAATGCTTCTAATTAAGAATGTGGTCATTGATACCCAGAGCAACCTGAAACAGCTACACAATACTCTGAGAAACACTGTTAGACCAATGATCTAGAAAGCGACAGTGAGAAATTCCAGCTGACAAAAATTTTTTCTTTCAACATCCATCAGTTTACAATTAACATTCCAATATTTAATAGTATAATTTTATTTACCTAAAATGATGGAAATTTAAACTGTTCAGCCGTATTTTTAACAGTATGCTACTTTAATCTGTTGAAAAACTTTTTTGTTAAACTTCACTTGAAATCAGCATTCTCTTTATGATAACACCATTAGTTGCACTGACAGTGAATGTCCTAACTTAAACTGATGGCAAATAAGTGAAGAATGACCCACAAAGACTGATGGCCAGAAGAGTAACAATGATCATGTTTTTCACAGAACGCTTTCTAAAATAAAAATAAAATAATGAAGAAAATAGTAGCGGTAATATTCTAAGTAGTCCATATTTCAAAGTTGTCTTATGAAGCTCTGGCAGCTCTTTTTTTAAGCAGAGCACAAAAAATTCAAAGCTCCGCCTTTAAGAATAGGCAGCCATCTAGGGACCATTTCTAGATTAGTGCCTCTACATAAAAGAAAAAACAAGAAAGCAAAAGGAGAGGCAGCCTTCTCCATAATTATTGATGTTTTTCTTCCTATTTAGATATCCAAGAGAAGTGATAATACTGTTGCTTTTGAGTGAAAAAACATATACCTAGAAAACTGACAAGTTAAGAGAAGTTCACTTGTAATACTTGCAGTGACACAAACTCTAAAAAATGAGATGGAAGTTACATGAACAATACAAATGAACTCCCACAGACTAGTTTTGAACATAGGTGGATCAACAGACATTTACTCAAAGTACCCTCTTCAAAGTTTTATTTCATTTATATTTAGTTTCAATAATGTTGTCAGCCATTGCCATTACCTTTCTACAGTATTCTTGAGTATTTTTGACCAACTTTTCTGTTAATAAATGACATTCTAATGCAAATGTGTTAGAACTGAAAAGGCCTCACTTTTACTGGTTGGCCTGGTTTGATCCTCCCAGTGTAAAAATTCTTTGGCATCCCTGCTAATGGCTTAATTAAATACAGTACATCAACAACACTGGAAGAAACTCTTTTAGCCACTGCAGATGTTCAACACTCCACAGCAACATAGTCTTATGGCTACAACTTCTGTAGTGATCGATAACATGTTTGTAAAGACTAAACTGCAGATTCACCAGTTACTTATTCTATGCTTGTGGTTTATCTTAAGAATGAGTCTAGGAAACTGCAAATGTTTATTACAAGACAAACAAAGTGTCCAGATAATCAGAGTAGATTAAAATCACTATGTAATAAGAAAAAAAAAAATCTGAAAGCTGTACCTGAATTTATTCCAGATTTGTACGTATTCCATATGTAATTAAACAAGATGCATGACCAAGAAAAAGCGTAAAACGTATCAGTTGCTGCAAATGAGCATTCCTAGTAAACTCTATAGTTTTACATATCAGACATTAAGCATAGACAATTTAACTCATTATAGCAACTGCATGTGTCCACCCCTAAAAAAAAAATATGTAAACCGATTTATGCTTTACTTTCTATGCTACAGAGATTCCGGCATGTATTGTGGCAACTGGATTTTTGTTAACTGGATCCAGGACAAACTGAAGTTTTTTCAAGCCTCAAATCAGAAAAACATGGCACAGAATGTGATTTCAAACACTCAATCTTTAATCTTACCGTTTTTCTCACAGAAAAATCCCACAGAGGGTGCTGTGTTGCTTAATTCCCAGTTCTTTCAGAGCTGGCCAATGTGAAAACCACCCCAAAAAACAAAACACAAAAGTAATTTATTAGACCTCCACTTGAGTTGCTTCCTCCTCCTTCCATCCTCAGTTGCTTTGATCATTCATGGTGGCCATTAACAGAAAACCAAGTTTGTTAGAGCTTTTTAAGATGAAAAATGAGGATAAAAATAAAGAGTAAAAACAACATTTCTCAAACATTTCTCTTTACCTTGGCACTACAGACTGCTACATTAGCAGGGAGCTGGGAAAACTGCTTCAACTCAAATACGTCTCGCACTGCCCATCGGCTCAAGCGATTCTCAGCCTTGCTGGATCCAACTACATTCTGATTTGAATGAATATATGCCACTTCTTGAACACCATCTGATATATCAGGAGAAAGACATAATCAAAGATGTTCATTATTCCAAAACCCTGAGGGTACACAGTTGCACTGAAGAAGGATAGCGTAACAAATTTTACAACTTTCACATAAAACTTATTTTAAATTACGATTTCACTTAGCACGAAGTTTCTCAGCTCTATGAAATTAACAACAATCTTTAGACTTATTTGGATTCATCCAAACAGTTTAATACTGCTTCCATGCCAGTGTGGTTTTTTTCAGCAGACAAAGAAGTTTCAAAGCATCTATGATTTTATGGCTGCAATATTAACATTTAAAGTCTCTATTAAGTTTCTAACAGAATCAAATCTTCTACACAGTATTTCAAACTCCCAGATCACAATTTTTTTTACGTACTTAAGATTTTATTTAACAGCCCTGTCAAGATCTTTACTGTTTTACCGTTCAAATATTTAGATTTGTGAATTCTTAATAAATCTTCAATCCTAGCATCTTTCAACAGGCAGTGTTTAGCGAAATACTACAAAGAAGCCCATCGCCCCGGAAGGCAGCAAAGTAAGGCTAACAGGTAATAAAGAGTTACAGAAGGACATTACTAAATAATTTAGCAGAGCATTTACTAGTATCTAGTAACAAAAGCATGTATAACAGGAAGAACTTAAAATCTGCCAACAAGGATAAATTAAACATATGTTACTACACTAGTTGAAATAAATCAAAGAAATTAAATTACTCGTTACCTAAATATCTGTCCATTGATTCCACTTTTTGCTCTTGATGTTCAAATTCAGTTTCACCTGCAGAAGTTCTACGCACAGCACAACTGCTAGACTTCATTTGTGCAACAGAGGTATCCTGAGTAGTATGAAGCACTTCAGACCCAAACTGAACTCTGCCTCTCTGGCTTTTACACCTACAGCTTTGCTTTCTGGCATGAATCTTCTCAACTGGCAATTTATCCTCAGAGGATAAAAATTCATTTATATTCTGAGAATCATCTTCCTTTCCTTTTCTACTGGGCTCCTTTGGTTGCAGCAGAGATTTGTAAACGTTATCTAGTCCATTGGTATGAGTGTGTCTTTCTTTCCATTTCGAAAAGCTGAAAGTTTTTAACTTTCTTGATTCAGAATTATAGGAAATTTCAATATCATCAGACTCATCACTTATGTCGCTTGCTCCTTTCAAATCTCTTGCGCTGTTCTTGATGTCTTCAAAAGACATGACTTTGCTGAAATTTGACTCAGTACTATGGAATCCAAATTGCCTACTGTCTTCGTTAAATACAAACCCATCTTTTTCTTTTGCTAACTCTTCACAATTTTCAGATGTTGACCTGTACATTTCAACTTTTTTAGTAAGCATTGGTTGTTGGCATGCTGGAACTTGGGTAGGAAAGATGACATCATCACCCTCTTCAGAACTGCTTTCAGTTTCCATGACTATATCACTTTGCTTTGAAATGCCTTGATCCTCACTTTCTCTGTCCCCTTCCTCCTCAGAACCTGATAAAACAAGCCAGTCTGTACCACACACATCTTGCTTATCAGTTCCATCTGGTGACTGAGCAGCTTTCCCATGCTCCAAAACAGGTATGTGGCTTTGCCATTTCTGAAAATCACTGTGCTTGCTATTTACATTTGTTCTTACAGTCTGATCATCAGAGCTTGAATGATGAGAGTTATAATTATTACCCCTTTCTTTGGTAGTTTCAACTTCTCTCTGCAACAACTTAGAGAATCCACACTGCATTAGGGAAAGCTGTCCCTTTGTTACCATTAAATTATTTGCATTGCAAGGCTTCCTTTTGTTACATTTCTTCACAGACATTTCCAGAATATCATCATCACTAAAGTCATCACAAAAGTCCAGTTCTTCTCTCTTTATTTGTGCCTGAATGTTTTGGGGATCTCCATCTTCTTTACAGTCTGGTTGTTCATACTAAAAAGAAAAATAATTTACAGCAAAGGTATTTAAAACATAAATAGATTATGAAACACACCTAACTCCAACGCAGTGTAAAAAAAGTGGATTTTCACTGTGTTAATCAAAAAATATACAAAAATAGTACTACAGCACAAGTGGAAAGCAAATACAAAACAAACCATAAAGAGAAATTATATGAAAGTCTTTGGCAGAATAAAATTTTAGCAGAACAACAATGAAAGTATATTATAAATTATTAGCAGAACAAAAATATTAATTATAGTTATTAAAATTGTAATTATAATTATTAAATTATAACATTATTTTAGCAGAAACAACAAAAAATATTATATATGAGCCAATATATGCTGCACACTGTTAAAACAATCTATGTCTTCAAAACACACACCCACATTTTTCTAGTTTATACTAATCTTGTTGCAACTTTTAATCTTTCAAAGGTAGTTTGAAAAGTGACTTCACGATTCAAACCTTAATGCTGTGTAATGATATTCATAAAAAATATAATCTCACAGCAGTAGTCAACCTCCTTATATATGGTGGCTAACAGTTTAAAAGAGCTATGAGTAGGTGACATTCTGCTCTAAAATTAGTTGAGGCCTACTGTAATCAAACAGAAGTTATACCCCAGGCAACCTTAAAACACTGAAGAGACTGAAGTCCAGAATATAGTTTCAAAACTGTATACTACTGAGAAGAACTTTGACAATATATAAATGGAAAGTCAGAAGGGTAAATACTAAACTTTTGTACATGAAGAGAAGTTTTAAAACTAATACATTAATCCTGATATATCACCCTGCTTATCAAAAAGCATTTAACGTAAGTTTAAAAAGTTCCTGTTGTCACCAAGTCCAAGGTGAGATCATGACCATACAGTGATGTATTAGCAATGTAGGGTTATGACCAATGTTATGACATACTGATTTAAATTAATACTGACATTTGCCCACAGAAATCTCCAAAAAGCATGAGACAGTGACTAATTTTTAGTACCATTCAGTATGATCTAATCTAATGATATTTTCATGCTTAGAGGCCATATTGTAGACTTAATTGTTAGTTTCCCAAATCACCTGAACACAAGTGTTCAAAGACATTCGTAAAAATGCTCCTATTAAACCCAATCTTTTCAGGAAAAAATAATTCTTGATCCAGAAGGAAACCATTAGATACATCTTAAAAAAATAAAAAGGGGGCCAGCATTGAACAGACCACTGATTTGGTGGGAATCATTGTCTGAGTACATCAATGAAGTAGTCCATGTCTTCCACAGAGGTCCACAAAACCTGAAGCAAGCTTTCAATCCTCTCAACCAACTGTACTCCTTTCCACAATTCCCTAACCAAAATCTTCTGAACAACAGTAGATGTAAAATTCTCAACTGACGACTTCATCAGAAAGCTGTCACATCATACTATAAGGCTGTCACTCTTAAGACACTACAGAGCAGTATTGTTTACCAAAGCATTGCTCTGTAATAACAGCATATTAGAAATACCTTCATTTGGACTGAGGATATCCAAGTGTTGTAAAGGTCACAGAATACTGTATTACCCAATGTTCAGAATATTCCATTTTAAATACAGAAATAGAGACAGCATGACATTCTCTAATGCTTTACAATGTTAAACCAGAGGTAAACAGATCATAAAAGATGGCAAGTGCAATCTTGGGTAAAAGTATTATTGGTCTAACAACATACTGTCCACATTTGCTACTGTAGTATCAGGAACTAGAGGGACTGGCATGCTCTGGTCCATAGTGCACAAAGACACCTCACCTTCTCTGAGCTGCACGGAGGAGTCTCTTCCTTTAGCCATGTAGCTGCTGTCATGACTCCTGCTTCTACTCGCCCTTCCCTCTAAAACAATCAAGAATGTATGAAATAAATACTGTTATGTATTCAAGTAAACAAAGGCAAGCCCAGAAAAAAATAGTTTTTCTTTCTTTTTACAGAGGCATAAGCACCAGATGTACAATCAGCAAAGCCCAGACTAAGACTTACATTTTCGCAATACACTTACTGTTCTTTGATCTAACACACAGTCTTCAGGAAAAGTAACATACTGCATAAACTGGGAGTATCTTATACATACACTGCGTTTTAATAATTTTAAACTTTTTTCCAAAGCAGAATACTTGCTACAATGTTCATATTACATGCCATGTTTTAATTTAATTTAGAGAAGTTTTGACCTTAATATCCCCAAAGTACATGCACTCACACCACATTACTCTTTTGGCTATGCTACCATTATACTGCTATATCACATTCCCCAGCCTCCTCCCAGCATAGGCAGAATAACAAAATAAAGGAAAGGATGGGAAGAAACCTAGAATAACGCTGCAATAAATTCTAAGATGCAAGTTAGCCACAGAAAACATGCTGCACAGAAAAAGGTATAATACTACATATACTTAAAATCAGTTTGCACTCTGTGCTATGGAATTGGGCCAACAGTCTTTTTAGAGTAACTAAGAAATTAATCTTAATAAAAAGCCTCAGTTATTTACTGTAATATTTTTAAATACAGCATTATAAAGTATATTTTATTGAACAGTTTCTGACATCTCAAAATGTACTATAAAAAGGTTACTATAATCACAAAAAATATTTTTGTGATGAGACTTCTGGCTTGAAAGGTCACTACTCTGAGCTACTGGTGAATAAAAGGTACCTGTGCACAAAGTTGATAATATGTGAAAGTATCACAAAAATAAGTTACGGCATTTTTATTAGGAAAAGAAATCATTAGTAAACTTTTGAAAATTATAACCCAAACTTCTTCCAGTTTTTTATTTGAGTTAAGGAAATTTATCTGGTCTACAGCAGAGTAAGAAATTAGCAAGCCTATTTCATTTAAAGCACTGCATAGACAGGTACTGTTTAAGTTTCACCATTCTGTTTTATGAAGTGTTTCCATTCAAAATTATGACAAAGTATCTCATGAGGAAAGGAAAAATGTAAAACTAATATCCAAAAGTAAAAGGGTAGGACTTCACACCTCCAGGATGTCTTTGGTAAGACAGGACCCCTGAGTCCTAAGCTTAAAAAGGTTATGGATTCCAAAAAGCTCTCCTTGATGTTCCTTTGATCCTTGCACTGCCTCGAAATACCGCTTGGCATTTTCACTTCCAACCACCACACAGTGAAGTTGCTAGAACAGAACAACACAAGAGATTTCAGAAGTGTTTGCTCCAACAACATGTCAGAATTTCCTGGCATCCACATTATATACACAGCTTTAGTTGGAGCAGGCAGAAATTCCTAAGGGAGGATATTTTGTTTTAATTTCCCTGGCAGATGTTGGTATAATAGATTATGGTACAATAGAACCTGCTTGGTTTTACTGAATTAAAAAAAAATTCACATCTTTTACTTCATTGTTGTCTAATATCAGATACCTACTATACACGCTACTGACACTCCTCTATATTTTGACTGCTCATCTTTCCACAATACTAAATTCTTACTATTTTTTTCATAGTCCTTTGCACTGTATGCTTAACTTGGTAAGGACTAAAGCCACAAGATTATTCCTACCGATCTCTGAATATTTTAATCATGCATTCTTGCTAAGTAGACTGAAGAGAAGTGACTTAAAAATCTTCCAAATGAAAAGGAAAGACAAGTAAATAGTTTGTCAGGCAGAATTAAAACCCTTTTGAAGTCAGGCAGGATTAGCTGCATTCCAATGACTGCAAGCTTTCAATACTTATATAATTGGTCTATTTGACTTTAAGTGGAAGAATGTCAAAACCATGGTTTTATGGATACCAGACCTGTAATAGTTTTTGTAACTGTCTCTAAGCAGCTGGTAGTTCTTCAGTTCTAGTAACTTCTAGTTCTAGCACTGAACAGGCATTTTCCTAAACAGCACAACTCTTTAATTATGTAGGCCAGTAACTATACAGTCAAATTCTAGTTTAACTTTAGCTAAGCACAGTTAACATTCTCCTTAAATTACGCATGGTATTTACAAAAGCATACTTTAGGATACATATGTAACTTATTTGGGTTTCTATTATGTTAGATTTCAATTTTACTTACATCAGTTTCTTCAATCACATATAACAAGGTCAGACAACCAAACACCACTAAAAAAATTCAGCAATTTTAAAATCAAACAGATCCTTCAGTAAGAATACATGACAAACATGCTAGAGCATTTTCACATAAATTCATTTCATGAAAAACATGGATGACATGATTTAGCTCTGACAGCACGTTTGTATAGTTCAAATGCCACATATCCACATGCACTCATGGTTTCTGAATTTTCAACAGCAGAAAAAAATGCATTTTCTTCACAATTTACTGAAAATTTCCTAACTGTGCTCAAGCATCAGTAACAAGGAGTGCAATCCAAGTATAGACAAAAAGAAAAAAAACCCAGATTTACAATTACTCTGTTTACTGCTTTTTAATCAACTTGAAAAACACAAGTGTCCTGGTTTAACCAGGATAGGGTTAAGTTTCCCCAGCAGTGGGGGGGAGCTCTAGCCGGGTTATTCAGATACCATGCGGACGTCACATCCTGGCAGGTCACATTTTCCTGGCGCGGAGCGCGGTGCACTCGTGGTTTTGTACATCGTGCTTCAAACTGCTGTATTTGGTAGCTATTTTGCTCTGTTCATTGCTATCACTATTACTGTTATTGTTATTGTTGGTTGTGTTGCTGTTGCACTGTTGTATTAAACCTTTCCTTATTTCAGTCTTGGGGCTTTGTATTTCACTCCCTTTGTGGGGGAGGGGCAGCGGCCGCGTGGTCTCAGACCCCGGCAGGGGCTAAACCACCACAACAAGTCAACTTGAAAAAAACCCCATGAGAGTCTTTCAAGAAGTTTTATACATGCCTTTTGGAAATCCAAACAGACAATATCCAGGTTTTCTTTATCTACAAGATCACCAATTCCAAAGCCCTCTGTGAAGCATGACTCCCCTCCTTCAGGATTTTAGTGAATTTTGTTGGTCGTAATATGCTATTGCTCATTTTGTTAGTCTTTCTGAGACCTCTCCTACTGATACTTGCTGTTGCAATGAATCCTCAAAAGTACTTCACACAAGAGAAACTTTCGAACAGGATGCTCTCTAAGCTTTTCCATAAATGTGTATATAAAGAATAAGTCAAGTAGGCTAAAGCAATGCCCATAGAGCAGTACAATTCCCGCTCCTGATGTGTTTGAAAACTAAATTATTAGCTTTTATATTTTCATACCACTGTTCCTCAAAAATAGTTTTTGGACTTACAGTGTTTTATATTTAACTTGCCTCATTAGTATATGATTTCAACTATTAATACAATGTCTTCTTCACTCTGAGCTTCTCATAGAGTCTCTGAAAATTGCCCAGTTACCTGTGAGCACTTCAGCCCATCATCTACTACTTTTAATTTCTTCTTAACAAGTTTCCTCTTTTTTATTTAGATCATTTTGTCAAAATTAAACAGAACTTTAATGGCTTTTTGGCTTCTACAAAACACTGAATTTAAGTGAGATAAAATCACTGTCACACTTCTGAAGGTAACATTTTAAGCCATATACATTACTGAGAGCAGTTCAAGATTTGATCTTCCAGCTGTGGGTTTTCTGTCTGCTCTGTAAAATCAGATGATCTTAGAACCTTTTTCTTATTTGTCACTTACTTAAGAGGATAATGACAATTTTTACAGTACGTATTTCCCACTCCTTCAGCCTCCAAACTCCTCCTTGTACATAACCCCTCTACAAGAGGGTGCTTGTCACTGAAGACTTATTACCAGATTTTTCCTATTTATGGCCAAAACCTGTTATGTTAATTAATCAAATTTCATAAAGCTTTCTTTAATATATAGTATCAATTGCCCACTGAAGTGATCTGCTTTGTTTTCTCCATGCAATGCATTCTTCAGGACAACTGTATCTCACTGATTTTCTTCCTTTCTCCAAGTTTATATGTCCATGTCAGTATCTCAACTTAAAACCAATATCTTATTTCTTAACTTGCAATTTGTTGAGAAAAACATGTTCACATTTCATCTGGTTTCTTACTATTCTGCAGCCTGCTTTTTGTTGTTCATGTTTGAGTTTGCCAATTTTTTTATTTTAATTCTGATCTCATCAGGAAACAGTTGCTAGATTAAGTGTTCCTCAAACCACACACTTAGTTTTTCATCATCTTAGGTGTTTAAACCCATCAATGCAAGTAGAAAAATTTAAAAAGAGCAAGTGTTTCAGGTTGAGTACTCTGGCAAGCAACATAACTTATGACCTTCATATCAGCAGCAACTACAAGCTGTTCCCCCCTCCTTTTATAAGCAAGTTTTCACAGGCAGGAGAGTAGCAATGCCTTCTTGCTTTTCTTCTGTAGCACCACCATGATTTTAGCCCTACTTCCTCCAATGTTTCATAAAAAAAGCTGTCTGAATCACACTGCTGCAGATACTAGCTACAACTCTCAGACATATTTCACGAGTCTTTAAATAAAACAGTTCTCTGTATAACCCGATTAATGTATATTATTTAATTAAACTGTCAGAAGTTACATAAAAACTTGAATACAAATATAATTGTTTTGTTCTTTGACAATTGCTAAATGATATATCTCTGCTTAATAAGTTAAGGTAACAGCATGTATAATAAAACCAAGGTAAACTACAATTTAGCTATAGGCTAGCTTAGTTTTCAGTCATTGAAATCGCTAAAGAAAGCTCCCAATTTAAATAGTTTGTGAACTTTACCTGTTTATAAACTTGTCGCAAGTACATCATCTCCTCCACAGTTCCCAAGGATATCAATCTAAACACTTTAACAGCTTTGTATTGGCCAATCCTATAAGCTCTGCAAGGATAGTGGCATATTAAAACATTTTTTATCAGTAAAAAAAATAAGAGAGCTCTTAGGGGTAGTAAAATAAATAAATAAAAGCATTCCAATAAAATAGGCATACTCTAAATCATTTATGAGTTGGTTGTTTTGTTTTGCTTTTTTTTTTTTTTTTTTTAAAACTTTTCATTCCCTGTTCCTTTACCCTGTGTTTTCCATGTTTCTTCCCAGGTCTATCTAGCTGAAAAAGCTTTCCCTCAATTTGTATCAGAAGGCCTGTCCCCCATCTCTCTTGGAAACACACCTTCCACTATGTTTTCTCAGTTATTTTTTTTTCCCCCTCTCTGTCTCCATTTGCTCTTGAACAAAATATTCCCCTATTTGCATTATATAGGAGTTAGATCATGGATTGCTTGGGGCAGTCTGTTCTTTCTTAACTTTATAAAGCACTTTGCAACTTACATCATCATAAAAACAGTTAATGAACAGACAGTGTTCTATCTAAATGGTAAATTCTGAGACTTCTAATAGATTATATTCCAAAAATTCAACAGAGGCTGAACCAATTTATAGAAAAGTGATCTTAAAGATTCTTTACACAGTCCCTTTCAACAAGACACTTTTCAGATACACCTATTTCTCTAGAACAGGTGCCCATCAACACCTCTTAGAAGTCAGAAAGACCCATAGAATGGAATTACATAACTGGATGGGACAAAAGAAACCAGTTTATTTCTGCTCAGGAGAATATGTAAGTCTACTGAATTTCAAAGTCTTCCAATAGTCTTTATTTCAGCTATTCAAAAGTCTGTCCTGAATTCCTAGGGAAACATCCTATGTTTAAAAAAGCCTTGAAATAAAAATCCAGATTCCTCGAAACACTGCAATGGCATACCATCAGAGATGGAAGTGTGTGCTGAAAAGACACTAATCTCCACAAGGGTGAAGCAGAAAAGAACATGAAGTGTTTTTCTTTAAGTATTCCGGAATTCAAAACATCACTTGAACTCAGGTCAGCTACAATGTACTCTGTCCTGACAAACAGGAAAAATGCCACCCAGCTACACACACACATTCTAGAGATCACTAACAGTTACAGTAACTATGGCCCTTTTTTTTTTTTTAATGAGCCCAGCATAACAGTGCCACAAAAATAAAATGAAAAATAAGAAGTAAAATTCAGAGTTAAAAATTGGAACATCAAAGTTAAAAAATAATTTAGCTGGACATTTTTTACTGTCTTATGGACAAGTTAGACTATGTTAAAAAAATTCTTCCCTGAGAAAAATTGTAGTTGGACAATCAGATTACATAATCAAAGCAGAGTACAACATGGATCAATGTCTGTATTTTGAGAGTATACCTGTCAATAGCTTGAAGATCATTTGCTGGGTTCCACGTAGGATCAAACAGTATAACAACATTGGCACCAATAAAATTAAGACCCAGTCCACCAGCCCTAAAACAAAAAAAGAAAAAAAAAGAAAAAACAGAACTATTTGACAGTAAGACAACCAGAACAATTCTTTTTTTCAGTGTATCATGTCCATATTGGTATACTCCCCAACATAAAAAAGAGCACATTAGAGATATTGAAAATAGTGGAGTACAGCTTTGTGTTACTGTTGTGCTAATAATCACTGCTGTAAAATGCAGTCTTCTCACCTAAGCAGCAAGATTACAAACCGTATGATTAGCTGAGTCATAACCAACTGCTATCACCTTGCTATAGTAAAAGACCGACTTCTACTTCATACTCACTGAGCCCTATACAGGCCAACCCCCCTCAATGATTACACTGAAATTCATAACCACTTTTATGCCAGTTAATATTAAAGAAGCAGGAAAACTATAGCTTAAACATCATTAAACAGCATTGAATTTTACTTCCTCTAATCCCAGTATGTAGTTTTGACAATAATGCTATGCAGCTTCCACTAAAATGGTCACAGTCTAGGGTAAGTCATATCTATAAGAACTAACAACTGTTTCAAGTCTATTTGTAAAATATGTAAGTCAACAGTTAAAAATACAGTTGGCCACACAGCTGCATATGAGCAACATCCATACTAGTCATTACAAGAAAAAAAGCCACTAGAAGAAGATTGTCTACCATAGGGGTTAGGAGTCACAGGGGTACAAGTTACATCATCTTGAAACATTCAACAGCTGTAGTGTGCTTTCAGGTAAAGCCTGCCAGCCAGTAAAGTATTTGAGCATATGCCCAACCTGAGGTAGCTAACTAATAACCTGCTGAATCCAACAAAACTGCTCAGTTACTTGGAGTTTGGCATGTGCGCAGCTAAATGATTTGATAGGAACAAACGTGAAGAAAATACCACTGCTCATCCAGACGTGAAACAAGCAAATACCGAAAATTCTTTTCATCTGGCTCAACCAACATCCCTACAAAAACGGACAAGTTCCTATACAAGCACATGCTAAATATTATTATTAACTATTAAAACAATTCTTCACATTGACATAGGCAGCACTAATTTCAAGTGTGTTTTTTTTCCTGAATGAGGTACCACAAAATTGAAAAAGTCAATGCCATTTAATATACCAAGCACCTGGTTTTAACAGATTCCTTTATATTCTGCTTGTTTAAAGCAGTGGGCAAGGTAAAGTTTCCAGGTATAAGAATGGAGACAGAAAAAGCTTATGGAGCCCCACCACTTTTTGGTCTTCATGGAATCCTTGTCAATGAAAATACAGTTGTGGCCTCCTCCTTCCAGGTGTGGTGTGGTGTTATGTTAGTCAAATCTGAAAAGGGAGAGGATGTGGGAACCCACCAATATTAACGCAGGTTGCTGGATGATGAGTGTTCTCAAAGTTTGAAATGCTGAATAAAAATCTTTGTATTTTTCAGAATACCTTACTGTATTTTGGAATTTTTGTGTATTTCTTTTTAGTGAAGACAGAATTAAGCCTCTCATCTTACCAAATCAGCCCTGCAGACAGACTGAAACATAAGTCAACATGTTTTTCCAAATGCCTTCTCATAAAAATTGCAATATTTGGAACCAAAATATGAATTAAACCTCAGTGCAAAGCCTTGGTGCAAGTAAAAAAGACTGGCTATAAAAGTTAACTAAACAGGATACTTAGCTTTTACCTTTCAGTATTTTTAGGTATACCACAAAAATTCAGATATTCCAAAACAGAAAAAGAATGGCTCCTATATCTTTCATAGACAGAATGAATGCAGTAGTTAGTTTGTGCATTGTAAAGAATATCTTCTATTTAAACTACCATTTTAACTAGCTGTTAGTCATTACTGCAAGATGGTCCATGCAAATTACTATAATATGGCTCAAATGAAGAGCCCTGCACGAAAGGTCTCGTAACAGTTGTTACAAACAACAGTTTTCAAAAGATCATCTTACTTAAAACTGCATGCTACACTAAATAAACGGCTTTTTATATCCTGTCACTGACAACTGAATACCTCAATGTTTAGAAGTTACAAACCAATATTGCATTAGAAAAGTTTCCATGAAAGCTTTGACTATGTAATTCTATTTACCAAGGTAAGTTTTTTTTACAGTTTATAAGTGTTCTGTTTCAGTGAGATCTTGTGACTGAAAGTTCTCTGAATGTGATTACATGCACATTAAAAATTACTTGCAATATATTTGTGAAGAATTCAAGTTAAATGAAGTCCTGTAACAGTAAAAAGTAATGGACAGTAATTGAGAATGCTGCAGGTAGAATGGAAGTGCATATTGTAACTTTTCATGATAAAAAAAAAACTATCTGCAAATTTCTGTAACATCACCTCTTCATCTACGCACTTCTCTTTACATAATAAAGAAACTGAGAAGCAGAAATAGATTTTCATTTATAACTATTCTGAAGGAAATAATCTAGACTAGTGTTGAAAACCCAGAAAACAATGATTTAGCTTTAAAGGTGGGAATACTTGCTATTCTTATTTCCTGGAGAACATTATGATGGAACAGAACTGCGTAGACTTCAGTATTTTACATTCAGAGTTCCCCTTTTTCAGGCTAAGCAGCACCAACAGAGTTGCAAGCTCTGACATTCTCCTAGCATGTTATAGGAACTCCAGCAATTATTTTAATGTTCCTAAGTATGCCTAAAAATCTCCTTTTCTTCCAAATAATCATACATTTTCTCAGCAACACCAGCACAGGAATGAAGTTTTCTAAAACAGCTTTTACTTCATGAGCCTTAGAAATTCCAGCAGATGTATACCTATTTTACCATAGAGCTCAAGGTTGAAATTAATGATCTATACCTAATGGTTTGATGGAATTTACAAGTTCTGAAGGAATCAATCATATTTTCTCTCAATACCTATATATTTATCCATATATCTGTATTAGTCATCATTATCAATAAAAGCATTATAGATAGCTATATGACTCTGATACTAACATTAATGGCAAGACTTGAGGTCAGGCTATATAGACAGATTTTTCTTTTTTCTTTTTTTTTTTTTTACTTTATTAAGGTCCCATTTCTCAAAAAACTCAACCAATTAAAATCAGGATTTCCAAATGTCTATGGGCTACACATAGGCAATTCCAGGCAGAAACAGCATTCTGTCAGTATTAAAAAATTGGAATGTAACAGGAACATTGTAAATTTAACAGTGAAGTCATCACCACTGTCTGCACTGTAGCTCACTAATTTATAGCTTAGAGCTTCCTGTTTAAAGTTGTATGTTAACTGTGCCAGTGGACTATAATGGCATACTCAACATCACTATGCGTGGAATTCATCCTTTGCAGAATGCATTTCTGCAGCCAAAAGACTGAGCAAGTATTTTCAATGAAAAAAAATCAATATTTGGCTCTCTGAGCAATGGGACTTTCAGAACACATACAAGTTGACTACACGGATCAGTCAAAAAACTTTGCAAGAAAGTACAGACAGAAGAGTATGACCCAATTCTGTCAACTTACTACGTGTTGAGAAATAAAGAATATACTGTAAAGTCCTAATGCCTGAAATCTGAGTATGATAAAAAATTAATCTCTTGTAGAGTAGAACTAGGATAAATCACTTTGAGTTCCAAAGGATTACAAAATTAAACTTGGTCCATTACTGTATATCAAGGAAGCAAAAAGATCACTTCTTGTTATCTGTGATAAACTACACAAAGAACCACACCTTCTGTTTTGCTTAGTAAACACCGGTTATGTTGACTGCAATTCCATCATTGTTTGTTTCTTCCATTTACTCAGTAAAATGAGAAACACTAAAAACAACAGAATAAAGTCTCTTGTCTCAAGCACCACCAGCAGGCATGGCCAGCTCAACAGTCTCTGTATTCACAAGCTCTCATAACAGATGAGAAAGTCCATCTCTGTTTACCTGATCTTCATTTTTATTTCTGTGTAAATTAATGGAAGAGAACTGAAAATGTTATAATTATGCAACTGACCTAGACTGATAGAAGCACAAACTAGAGAGTCTTTCCTAATGCTACGGATGCAGTAATAGCCTGCTGTCTTCAGAGACAAGGAATAGGGACTCATGAAGGTCTTAGGGAAGCTGATGGCCAGATTCCACAGTTGATGGAGATTACAAACAAATGTGTATAACCAACACTACAAGTCTCTTCACAACCCTGCCCACATGCACCAGAGAGTATCTGAAAACAGTTCTAACATGCACTTGCAATAGTCTTTAAGATTATCTCTGACTTTTAATTAAACAGAGGTAGTGTGGGTCCTCCTATCTAACTCCAACATACACACTTTCAGTACAGAAGGACTAAAGTGACTATATAGGCAAGAACAGCATGTCTGCATGTTTCATCAAGTTTCACTGAGTTTTCCTCTGGACAGGAAGACGGAAGTTTTTCTTTGTTCCCTTTCTGCCCTTGCCTGGACAAACTTCATCCAAGATAGAACATGGAAGTAACCAGAATTAAAAAAAAAAAAAAAAGAATGGTCATCATAGTTTCATTAATCTTAGTTGAACATATTGCTCTATTTCAAAAGAATTCACTATCCATCATAAATTGATAAGCAGATCTGATAAATACATTTTTAAAAAGACAATCCAGGATTCTTTGAAGTATTTCAAATAGACATGTGTTAATTAACATGGTTAATAAATTACAGTAACACCAAGAGATAATTTTTCAGTTCAATATAGCCATTCACGTTCACACTCATTTGCTAGTTCTACTAGCACAGTACAAGAAACTGAGTCTGTCTACAATAAAATGAAAGGTTTTTGTGGATAATGACATCATCATAATAATAATGTTTTAGTAATAATATTTAAAAATGGTTTCCTCACTCCTACAGCAGCTGGAAATTTAAAACCAGGATTCACAAGACCCACTTGTTTCAGGTCTTAGAAATCCTCACAAAGCAGAGGAGAGGGGAAAGGAGGTATTTTAAGAAGCTTCAGACCACAGCAGTGAGTCTATCTTTACTAACAGACAAAAGAACAATTCACTTTCTCAGAGACATATTCCCTTAAAAGGTCATCAAGCAAAATGCAGAGTAACCTATTTACTGAACACTAGAAAGGCAGAATGAAACAGACTACAAGTTAAATTTTCTTACATTGTAGATACAAGACATATGTTAATTTCCTGAACGCTGTTGAACTCTCTTACAATTCTGAGTCTATCTTCTGATTTTGTATTTCCATCAAGTCTTCGGTAATCTAGCCCAGATGCCATACAGTATTGTTCCAGCACATCTAGCAACTGGGTGGAAAAATAAAAAAAGATTAAGTGTTTACTATTATCTTTTTAATTAAGCATAATCACAGAGGCCATGTTTCTCATATATTTTCAATAGAGCAAGCATTGAAAATGAGAGTAAATCTTTGCCATTTTGGTATCAACATCCTTGACTCTCTTTAGCTGTGATTCTACAGCATGCTACATGATTAATGTTGGTCTGCTGTGGTCTCACTCAGTCCTCCAAACCTGGATGCCTGTCCCACCTCTAAGTGATGCTGAATCAGTTCAGCCCAATAACTTAAAACAGTTTCCTACTGTCTTAGCAAGTTACAATGGCTTGAGAAACAATAAATGAGGACCAGAGCCAGCACAGAGAAACATGCTGGTATGCACCATCAGAGTTCAGAGGGATGGAGTGAAGGAGACTGCAGTAACCACCAGTCAGTCTGGTCTTGACACTGTGAAGGGCAGCTTAAGACACATGAGCATTTTACTACTACATCTAAATACTAAACCTGCAATCTTCCTTAAAGCCACAAAATTATTAATTGTCTGAACTGTCCTTCACACTTATTTTTTAATACTTTTTACTGCTATCATTACAAATATTTAAAAAAAAACATATTACAGATTGAACCACTTCAAGAAATGCATTACCCTCTAACAAGAAAATCAAGGAGCAAGTCCCTTAAAAGCAAAACGTGCCTACACCTCTTGCTCCAATTAAGCACTGTTTTAACTTCAAACCAACTCGTGAATAAGTCTCAGGGTCAAAGCTTCATCGCTGCTAATGCTCAAAAGCAAGTAGAACAGTGGATATTTAACGACTTTCAGTGTTAATAAAGAGGCTGTATGATACTTCAGTCATGCTTTGCTGTGACACTGCTCTAACTCAAGACATACCAGCTGAACTCAGTATGAGCTATCTACACCTGAAGTAACACAATTTTAAAAGGCTCTAAGGAAGGCAGTGTGTTACATTTGTTTTGCCATCACCATTTTTATCATGAGATAACATAAGGTTTCAATATGCTTCTCGAGTATGGCACACTGTCCTCATCATTATTTCCCATAGTACTGAGATAAAGGAAATGTGGTTGACAGCTGTCACCTCAGTGCTTTATGCTTCACAATTTACTGCTGCAGTTAATTGATAAAAATAATACAGAGCTCACCTTTGTGGAAAAGGAGAAAAGAAGAACTTTATCCTTGTTTTTTCGGAAGTGATTTAAAAGCTGCTGAAGGACCTGTAAACAAACCACAGAATACAAACGAAGAGATTTCATCTACAGGTCATCTCATACACACTTGTGTTTTTAACCTTTAAACAGGCTACACTAATCAATTGATTGCAAAGCCAGATGCATAACAAAAAATGTTATTAACATAATAAATGTGCCAAAGGTAATGGAGATGATGGACCCATGCATTTTCCAGTGATCTACATGGAAATCCTGTTGTAAAAAGGCAATCATACCACTAACAGGTAAATTCAGAAGCTGTTTGTGTCAGTGCATAGACTGCAACAGAATGTTACTTTTCTCATGCTCTATCTCAGCTTGTGAATTTTTACATTTAACAAATGCATACAGTTCCACAGTTCCCCTGAAAACATGAAGGTCTGTTTAAGTTTTCTGTACTGCATCTGAATTCAGAACTTCTTGGAACTTCTCTTCTTAAAATAATCAGTGAGATGTATGCCCCTCCCCACTCCCACTCTTGTCTGTTGCTCTGTTTACAGTAGGATCCAGCTTCCCAGACTCTGCACAGACCTTGAAATGCCAATAATCCGCCCACACACAATGTTCTTCTGGTGGGGAACCAAGTAATCCAGAGCCCTGTGTATAATTGTGATACTGTTATTTTCAAAAGAAGCATGTCCGAATCTGGCAGTGGCAGCTCCAGAGTACCACGCAGAAGCAATACACAAAGGGGAAAGATGAAATCTTCTGTACTGTGTCTATAGCTTTCTCCCACTGGGCAATAAATATTTTAAAAATTATATTTATTCAGTGATAAATACATAAACTGTTAATCAACACTGATTTCACTAAAAGCCTAACAAATCTTTGACAACCAAACAACGGTGAATGTTTAGATTAATTTTACAGTTCTGGATAATATGTAGAATATAAAAAAGTAATTATATATCACTTATAAGCCCATTTGTATATGTTAGCCAGCCAGTTAAAAGTGAAAACAAGATCATTTTTGCCTGGTTTCATTGTACAAGAACATGTAAACCAGGAGTTATTTTACTAGGGAAAAATCCACATCAGGTAATTTAACAAAGAGCTAAAGGACTTACATTTGCATTTTACTCAGCCACATTAAGAAAAAGAAACAGAAGAAAAACAGTGACATGTTTTTAAAGTAGAAGGAATTTGGCTACTGTATTATCATTGCTATTATTAAAGCACAGGTCAAATAATTTCTTATAGGAGAACACACAAATTTACCCAGTTTGTTTAAATAAAATGGATCAATGCCATGTTCATTGGCATTTCAGGTATTCTGGAGTAAAGAACAGCTCTGGCAAACAGGGAAAGTAATGAATGGCTCTGCATCAAAGAGAAATAAATTCTACACTTGCACACCAGAGCATTAACCTGAAAGTTGCTAGTCTGCAAGAGAAATACTTGATCATACTCAAGCAAGAGTGACATGCTCTTTGTAAGACTCCACATGGATTTAAATACACATCTCCCCATTACTACACATTGTGAGCTAACTGATGAAATTTTAGCTCTCAAATTTGAGAAAACCTTGCTTGTATATAGACGTCCAAGTTAGCCTACAGTGTTTATAAGCCTTCAAAACACGTTCAAAACCATGCCTGCCTGGGTTAAGGTTATGTTTAATGGCAGAAGTTGATATTATTTGCAAGGTGCTCCAACAGACTTCCATTTTCCTACTGAAATAATGGTAATAAGGCAGGCAAAAAAAAAAAAATCCAACACAGTTATTCCTAAGATATTTATATTCATTAAGTATTCCAAAACTCCTCAAATGGATGTCTGTGGAAATACTATACTTGTAGTTTAAAAAAACCCAACAGTTATTACAAGTGCCCAGACATTTAATAGCCCTTTTTTCACTTAGAAAGCATATAGAGCCTCTCTGAGCCAGAATTTTAGCAAACTGCAGAAATAATCAGACATGGTAGTAATGAGAATTACTGCAGGCTTTTAAAACTACCCTCATTCATCCTACTACTTTTCCAAGCAGTCCCCAATACTTCTGTGTGGACAGTTTGCAATCTTTGTGTTTCAAAAGCAATGGAATCACTCATTCTTACACTTTGCAGGTCCCCTCTGTCTTTCTTCATGATAGAAAAATGGTGGTTTCCACCAAGGCAGCACACTCCTTTCATTTCAGTTCTCACATATTCAACTATTTCAAGTTAAAAATCTAGGCACGAAATTCATCTTGCAAAAGAAAGTATAAGCAAAGTCTTCTGAAAACTGTAATTTCTGCAGTGTAATTGCACACAAGAGGAAATTCCACAAAAAAGCTGAAGCTCAGATCACATCACTGTGTATTACCCGCCTCCCACTGTAACAAGGATGTATAGGTATACTATAAGTACTTATATGTGTACATTTGGATTATAGGGACTGTTTTTTCCAGGCTCTTGTTATAATCTTAAATTACGAACAGAAAACCTGGGGTGGCATGTTATAAATGCTACAGCTTGCAAAACACAGAGATGACTGTAACCACACAAGGTAGGACACAAACACCAATATGCCACTCTCACATGTTCAAGTAATTCTAGTTTAACTGGTGGCAGTAGGCTTATTCCATATTACAAAGGGCTTTGTATCCCTATGTGTTTTATCTCTGCTTAGTGAGACCACAGATGATACTTTCAGCAGATAGGTTAACCTTTTTGACTCTGCAAAACAGTTACAACTGCTTAGCTAATAAATTTCATAGACAAATTCCAGCCTTGTCACCCCCGCCCTGAATAAATTTAATAAATGCATAAACTTTTCCTTTGAAAAATATGCTCATTTACAAACGAATAACCACCTGTTGCTAAAATTCCTGGGTAGCCTGTACTAAATTTTAAAGGACTAAATAATAGCTATTCAGTCTATGCTACCAGACGAAAGTTACAAAAATATTTCAATTAGTTTCTAGAATTTATTTGTAGAATAGAAAACATAAAGTACTACGTGGACAAAGCTATTAAAATACATTTCACTTTCACTTGTCTCATTTATTTCCAAATAAACGTGTTAAAAATACAGAAAGTAGTTTTCAAGCTCTAGTATCTGTTGACTCTCCTGTGATTACTTTCTGATGGTAAGAGGACTTTCTAAATGAAATACTTTCTGAAGGACTTTGCCTCCAGAGCATAAAAACCCAAATCATCCCAAACAGCTTCTGTTTTAAAATTCAGAATAGAACACAAAAAAGTTAAGACAATATTTTCTCATAAAGCAAGCCTTCAGTGCAAGCAGCAGGAGAAAATAAAAAAGCCACCACAGCACCAGAAACATATGAACCAATTTTTGCCATAGTAATTATTTTTAAGTCAAAATTAATGGACTGAAAACCCACCCTATTTTTCAATGATGGCTACTTGGCCCACTACATAAAACTACTCCTTTCAGGCACAGAGATGTCACCACACAGTTCATAATATTGTGTTTATACAAAAATATATTTCATGAACTGACACAAAATTCAAGTTTCCCTTACAAGAGAAAGCAGACCAGTTTCTCTTAAAGTAAGCAATTCTTTCAACAATTCTTAGATAAGTTTTATTCAGTTTGCAATGGACGGAAATAGACACTATAAATTTCAAAAACAAAGCATCATATATACAAAACCAGAGGTCAACAACAGTGGAAAAATATTCTGTAAGTTTACCAGACTGTCATATATGCAGCATTTGAAAATGTTTCTATTCTATAATCCATAAAGAATGAACCGAACAAGCAGAAACCCTCATAATAATACGAGATCATAATTTCTTATGTTGGAAGAAAGATCCATACTGCTTTGTACCTTTGCCTACTACTACTGCAGTGTTGTGTCCAATCTGGCTTTTTTAAAAGGTCAGAGCAATATGTTCTGTGAAAGAATTATAGCAATATTTTCTTACTTTTCTACAGAAATTTATATAGCACTTCTCATCTCTCATCTACCAAACATACTGAAGAAATATTTTTACATATAAATATTACTTCAAAACACAAGATTGGATTTTCCATAATATACACTGCACTTCTTGAAAAAAATGGAAATTCTCCACACCAAGGCTCTTCTCAAGAATATATACTTATTTAGGGTTTGGGGGGGTGGGGTGGGTTTCTTGGTCTTGTTTTGGGTTTGTTTTGGGTTTTTTTGCGATTATGTAAAATCTATATTAAAAAATACCTTGAAATACAAGAATATTGATCTGTATAGACTGATAACAAGCTAAAAGATAAATAACTAAATGAAAAGCACAATATATCAGGAAAATCTCCAGTGTGATGGAATGAAGATGAGGATTAGATGATTCACTACCAATAAAAAACCCTCAGGAGTAATCACTATACTAGTAGCTCTCTATTTTTTACCATATATTGCTCATCTCATTCTACTTATGTTTGGGCAACCTACTGGTAGCTCAGAGATTCATTTTTCCAACGATGTGGATCTCATCAATGTCAAAAGTAAACATACAGCCTGCCTGACATCTCATCAGTATCGCGCCATTGACACAAGCTCAGTATACTTAAGAAAAATCACAGTCTCTGCTTTCTTGCCACCTTTGTTATGCTCTTACTCCAGCCCTGCAGCAGCACAACCTTCTTCCTTACCATCCAAGGCTACTGCACACAAGCATGAGAAGAGCCTTACTGCTACTAGCCAAGGTTACACCCAACTCAGAGCCCTGAGAAGACTCTGCAGTCTATGTTGTTCCAGAAGCGACTCAGACTTACAGCCATGGTTTGGAACAGATTCCTCCCAATAGGCAGCTCTGTAAGCTGCAGGATTTAAAGGCACATAAAGTTGGAACTTCCGTCTTAACTCAGGCATTTTTCATTGACTGTGTTGTTCACTACTGTGTCAAAAAACACATAATGAAAATGTTGTAAGGAAGTGCTGGAGTGAAGTATGCAATAGCCCCAAGAGATAAATTTCTAGAGAAAGGAAAATTTGTTTCAACCGATAAAAGAGCTTCATAAGCACCACTGAAGATCATGGACTTAGTTTTTACAGGTATGTATTAAATATTTACTGGTAGTTAACAATAAAGCTGACTTTCATGAGATAATTAAGTGTATATAACAAAGATAATATGCAGGCCTCTCAAAGAAAGATGTTGCCTGCATAACAAATCAATAAAGTGGTAACAACAATTACTGTTACAAAAACATGGCCCTGCCACTGCTTCCCCATCAGTTCTAAGCAGCAACTGTGAATATGCAGGTTTATAGACAGAAAAATACAGTACACTCCATTCTGCATAGCTTCTCACCCCCCAGTCACCCTCAAGCTCAGGAACACTCTGAAACCTAACATCTTTTCCAGTTATTCATCCTGTTCTGCTCTGAAACCAGACAAAGTCACAGTCTGAGGTAAGGAGTTTTACAGGTTTACATTTAACATGTTTATTTTGTTCATCTTTAGCATGGCTCCTCTTAGCTTCATTTGGTGTCCAAAGGGTTAGAAAAGACAGTAAGCACTCAGTACATCTTCACCAGTTCCATGGTACTCATAATTGTGTAGGTCCCTCTCACGTTCACCCTAAGACATTTTTTTCATGCTGGAGAGTCCCCACCTACCTGGCTCTTCTGTCTTTGTGGCCTTTTCAAGGTCTAACATGCTTTTTGAGAGGAGGGACTGAAACTACTCACAATATTGAAGGTGTGCACAAATCAAGTCCATAATGATTTTGTTTTGCTGTCTTTTACTTTCCCAAATATTTCCAACTGCCTCCAAGTCGATAGTTTCATGGAACTATCTGTCGTATTATGATCTCAGTCCCCTTGACTGTAAGGGTCGTTTCCCTGGCCATTACTAAATATGTGAAGCTGACATCTTACGATATCTTAGCATCACAGATCACTCTTATCCAGTCTTTTCCCAGAGGCACCCTGATCCATGACAGGAGATACCTGCTGGGGTACCACCACCATAAACAGAATGATAAAAAACCCCAGAACTACCACATGTACGTTTTCTTACATCTATATACTACAGCAGCAGATGTGTTACTATTACCAATACTGATTTTTCTTCTAAAGAACAGGTTTACCTTCATTTTTCCACTGTACTTCGGATCTGAAATGGTTTCAAAGGCTGCATCTTTGCTTAACTGCACAAAATCTGGAAAACTGGAAAATACCTGGCTGCACACCCGTTTGATATGTGCTTCCTGGAAGAAAAGCAGAAAGTTTGAATAGGAGTTAAAAATCAGAGCTACATTGGGATACCAGTAAGCAATACAAGGAGGTAAACACGTTGAAACAAGCGATCTGCCGAAGTAACTCAAGCAGAGAGAGTTATGTGTTTTTATTCAGTTCACTACAGAAATGTTGGATAAAACATCTCCTTGCTTCATTTAAAAAAGAAAGAGGATCTTAACCTGAAACCGTGGATTCTAGTCACTAGAGTAAGAGATGTCCAAAATGTCTTCTCCTGTACAAAGACTGCAATAGGACTGGCCAGAATTGTCAGTCTCAAGAACTCTGTCAGCTTGAGGTTTGCATTACCCAACAGCTGTGTGCCAGCACTTTGCTTGACCCCCTGGCATGATAAGCCAATATGGATATTACACAATGTCCCACCAATATGACAAAAACAATACATGAAATGCACTTAAAAGCATGTTCAAAAGCCACATAAAGCTCCACTGCTACAATTTTGGTAATTCTGAACTTGAACATGACCACATACTTTAAGTCTGCTTTTCCAGAGTAACACAAAAGATCTCATCTCTCACCTAAGAATAACACGTGATGGACTTTAACACTAAGGGTGAGAAATAGTACAAAACATGTTTCTTAGTAGATTTTGGAGGTTAGTAATTATGTATGCCATAGAAGACAGTGAGTCCCAAAACACTTATATATTGTTATTTCAGTGGCTATTTCAACTTGCAAATGTGATTCCAACAAAAACTACATAAACAATATACAAGCCAACACTAAAAACATTTGGGTACATACTACATATAAGGCTCTGGACACTAACAGTAACATTTCCTAGAAAGCAAAACTGCTTTAATGGAACAAACTTGCCAAAATTTGCTAGGATTCTCTCATTTCCATTCCTTTGTGGCTTCTGAGAGGAAGTGGTAACATCCCTAAATCCTTTCGCTCATTTTTGGATCTTAAGGATCACATACAATCATTTTTAAAAATTGACGTTTGTGAGTTTTATAGGTTATTTGCCACAGTAACAAGATAAACTGACACTGTTCTCTCACCGATCATTTTCTGTTAAAACGTTTCTCATTATTTGAAGAAGCTCAGATCTCAATATAAAGTACTAGAGAAAAAAACCCACATCCCAATTGCCTATTATTTGTTTACTGGCACGAAGATATTCCTCTTACTAAGCACTTGTCATAAATGAAACAGAAATGGCACTATCAGAAATCACTAAAAATTACTCTCACCCCTAAAGCTCTCCAATGTTTCTAAACCCCTTATTTTCAGATTTGCATCAGCAAAATGAACATACTGTTGTGTAACATCTCTATCTATAAGGGCTGCATTCTGAATTGCTGAATGGAAAATGAATTTTGCAAAATATCTTATTTTCAGTTTGTTAGGACTTAAAAGGAGGCCAGCAGCAATTTTTGTCTGAGTTTTCATCCCATTTTCCACAAGTCCATTTTTTAGATACTTCTGAAACTAACCTGCTGCTTGCTAGTGTTGTCTGTCTGCAGCAGTGCAGCATGATTTGCAACCTTTTGTAGGATTGTCAGGTAACTGAAGCGCAGTGATTTAATTGTTTCACCATACGCATTTACCTACAAAAACAAAAGAATGTTTATGCAAACAAATATTCCTGAAAATAAGAAATACTCTAAAATAAATGCTATTCTTACAAGGTTTAACGCATTAGTAATTCTTAGTAGTACTGTAATTGACTCCAAAGAGACACATACTATATTTCTAACAAAAATGCAGCAAGGTTTTTTTTCCCCCTCAGTTTTGTAATCCTATTAATGGAAGACATCTTAAAAAGAAAAAAAACTCACAACTATGTCAGTTTGCTAAACATGTCAGATAGCATGATATCTATTGAGATCCTATTACTAAGATAACCAAGAATTCCTCAGTAGGCAAAAAGACAGTAACTTTACAAATGATTTAATGTAAATCAGACGAGAGCTGTGAGAATGACTTATTACCCTATGACTGCTAACTGTACTTTACAGCAAAAATGTATAAAGTTTAACAAACAAGTAACTTAATTCAAACAACTTCAAATATTCTACAATGCAGCAGCAGCAACAGCATCAGCTGTTTTTCTGGTTATGGCTGGTTGATTCGACGAATATTCATTTTCCTTTCCCTTCCCAAGTTACTAAATTTCACAGTTAACTCTGGAATAAGACAGTCCATAAGAGCACTTCAGTGTCTGCAGGCCTGCCTACTGCCCTTTGTGAATCAAGTTCAACAGCATTTTACTTTTACTACAAAACATCACAAGAAACAGAAGCCAGCAAAGAACTAATGCGAGTATCCATGGCATATTAAACAGGCTGATAGGTGGATTGTTTTTAAAGAAAGATGCAGAAGGCTGAATAAGCTACATCATTTGGAAAAAAGCCTCCCACCACTACACAAGAATCAAAAGAGGATAGAAGGAAAATAGGGAGAAGCAAGTATGAGACATATGCCTCTAAATGTTTAAAAGATGTGCTTTATCTAAGCCTACTCAGTGATATGGGCAAAACAAAGTTAGACTAATTGAGTGTTAAAGAAGTCCAGAGAAGATAAAGAAATCTGTCAAGCTCATACCAGTGAAAAAAATTCTGCCTGTGCTCTATGGCTAATGTTGCAGTTCTCCCTTCAATGAAGCAAAGCAAAGCACATGTTTAGCAGCACAGAAAGAGACAATCCAACTGCAGTTATAACACAAGCAAAGCCCAGACAACCTGCTGGGTCCAGGATGCCTCTCATTTGCAGCTTCTGCATGGACTGCCTGAGGCACATGGGAGCAGCACGCCTGACACATACTGAACATCCCAATGCAACACCCTTGCCAACATCAACTATATCACAGGTGCACTTATTAATACAACACATCCTAGAATTTACTGCATAAATAACAGCCACCTGCTCAGGGCATGCAAAGCAGCTCTGCTGTAAGCCCGAAGTGCCTAACTCCATTATGCTTGTCATGCAGCCAACCATGTTTCCAGTTGGGATTTCCCAAACAGATGGCCTCCGACCACACAGCCATTTCAATCAGCAACTCATCGGCAGAGAGTCTCTAAAGAAAACCAGAAAGACTATGTGCTAAAATCCAAACAGTGCAAGTTCTCACTTTGTAACAACAGTTCTTCCTCTTTTGGCCGCTGTTGCAGTTACAGGGCTCTCCTGCTTGTAATACTAAGCTTACATCCTCTGTCTCTAGCACAGCCTGGTACACCGCTTTCTGGAACTCGGTCAGGGAACAGTACACCATCTGTCAAAGAGAGAACCCCAAAACCACAATTATGTGCAGTATACAATAAAAAGCAAAAGAGCACTGCATCAAAAAACATAAAACATGGAACACTGAAAATAAAGCAGAAAACAATATATTTGCTCAAATAGTTACAGGAAATTATTCTACCACCAAAAGAAAAAATGTGGATCTTGACACCAAAATAGCATGAAATTGTATCCAAAATGTACATATACTTATTTTACACACACACACCCCCCATTTCTACAAAGACTATCAATGTCAAGCTACAAGAACTTCCTGTTAGGTTTCTATAAACCTTTCAGTATGACTTCTGTGGAGGTATAGGGGGAGGGAAAAGTGAGAGAAATAAATGCATAATTGTAATTACAGGTTCCACTCTGCTTTGCCAGTTACTTAATTTGCCCTTTATTTCCTCCTTCTAGGCAGTAGCTGTTGTAGAGTACTACCACAGGCAGGACAAATAAGCAATGAGAATAAGCAATGAGAAGGCAAGGATCTACACAGTGCTATGGCCAAAACTCTTATCCTCCTTCTTAGAGACCATGGGTGGCATCTCCATGACATCTTTAGTCTTAACAGCAGGAGACAGAAATCCCAAGATCATTCCTTAACCTAGGCCACCCACACAGCAGCAGCACCATGCTGAGCTACAATAATACAGCAGTAACTCGAACATATACTCACATTAACAAGAGAATGAATAAAACCTGCTAGATTTAGAAGTGATTGACTGACAGTTGTGCTAATCTTTCCTTCAGAAGACAGTTTAGATGACATTATTACACACTAAGGATAAAGAATAAATACCAAATTTTGAAAACAAAACCAGCTGCAAACTAATGTATTTGTCTACTTAGAAGGACAGCACAAATATATTCCATAAGAATGTATCAGAACTCTTAGCTATAGCCATAAAGTATTACCACTTCATATAAAGTTTAAAATAGCATTAGATAAACAGGATTACAGACAACAATCAGCTTAACGTTTGGGGGTTTTCTTTTATTTAGTGATTGAAATTGAGGGAGTTAAAAATGAAAAGCATACTGTTCCATGCACAAAGTGTCAAGCTGCAAATTCAGAAGCCCTACACAGAATTTCAATTTACATACATTGCATTGGGTTTGCACAGATAAGTACAAAAGTGCACATAAAAGATGTGTAAATCACTAGTCAGAAGTCTAGCTGAGCATTTTCATGCTTGATTAACTCCATTTCAACATGCAATCATAGTAATTATGTGAACAAAGCACACAACTGCATGTGCATTTTTTCCAAGGCTCTGGATTCTTCTTAAGTCCAAAAGAAAACCATGAACTACTACAGGCATGATGAACGAGAGAAAACACAACAAAAAACAAAAAAGAAGAGGTATATTCATTAGCACTGTATTTGAAATATGTAGGCACTCTTACTCTGTCTTCCTTTTTTGGCAGCTGATCACTGATGAGCGCTTTGGTACGTCTCAGAAACCAGCCAGACATTTTTCTTGCTAGCATCACCATGGCCTTACGACCTGTTGCTAGCTCTCTTTTAGTTGCAGTGTGCCTCTGGCCATGCTCCACTGGATCAGAAAATTTCTTCTTGAAATGTACTCTGGTACCCAAAAGTCCTGGTACAGCCCTATTAAAAAACAAAGTGGGGTAGGGAGTGGGGTTTCTGTGAATGAGTAACAGCATTTTCTTTACTCTGAGGCAGTCTATCCTCTTCCATTGATTAAAAGCATACCATAAATTTTTTCTGACTAACAGCAAGAGATCTTAAATTAACAAGCACTAGAGAAATGAATAAAAATTGTGTATATAAATAGAAACATATACTACTTCCAGATATGCCATTTTTTTCATTTACTTTCTGTGACTCTCAAATGTTAAGAGATTCCCCTTAGAAAAAGGGTTCCCATCTCCAAAAAACCAAAAGCTCAGCTGACCAACAGAAGTCACAAGTATATAGAACCTCTAAACTACAAGGCTGTTACTGTTCAGTAGCCTAAATTAGAAGCTAGTCAGTCCTGTTTTCATTTTTTACTGTTTTTAATAAACCAGGTTATGCAGATATTACAGTTTACTAAATAAAATGTTGAGAAACCCAACAGTAAAAAGAATTTAGTAGTCATTGGCAGCACTACACACTGGAACAATCTATTAACAACATCAGCACAGTTTTAATGGACCTAAGCTTGCAGTTAAAGTATTTCTTTCCTAGTATTTCAATTCAGTTTGTATATCCTTATATTTAAGGTATGTTTGCTTTGTTCCTCCTCTGTAAAGCATCCCCAGTAGGTCTTCTACGCTTAGATTTACATCTAGGTTTAGTACAACCTCTCCTTCTCCATTAGAAGATTTCCTGGGCAAGATTGTTGCTTTGCAAATATGTACATCTGTGCATTTTGAAAAACAGCAAAATATTATGACTTTCATCTTCCAAGTATGTCAGAATGACCTGCACATATTGGACAGAGCAAAGGCACAACATTCTTCAAAGCTGTGTAAAGATTCTTTATCTACTGTACTCCACACAGAAGAAGAAAAAAAAAGAGAAATGGAAAAGGTAAACATAGGGGGGAAAAAAGAAAATAATTTTAACTGCTTCCCAAATTCCTCGAAGAAGGCAGACAGGAGGAGCTTCAAATGTATTAAATGACTGCAAAATTCATACCAGGAGCTTACCTCTGTAGATGTACTGGAATAACACACTTACATTCTCACAAAACATTGGGGTTTTTTTGTGGGGGAGAGTTGTGGTATTTTGTTGGTTTTTTCATACGGATGGGTCCAGATCATCCAACTCTATCCCAGTCCCACTGCATAGTTAACATATAGAGGTGTTTAACAATATAAAAAAAAAATTATTTACCAGTCCATAACACACCAAAGTTCCTTCATATTGTTTTGAAGAATAGTTCCAGTAAGACCTATGCGAACACTGCATTTTAATGACTTCATGGTTTGAGTTATTTGAGCCTTTGGGTTCTTGATTCTATGGGCTTCATCCACTATCACAGCAGACCATTCTACACTGCAGATCAACAAGAAATATTGTATTAACTGAAACTATTTATCCCATCGTCCCACATAGGCACATAAAAAGTGAAGTCAGCCACACAAGTAGCTGTGATTATTATAAGACACTATTACGTCCTGATTTGTTTTACATTGTATTATACTACTCAGTTTCTTTATATTCTTTATATTGTTTAGTAAATGCAATTGTCATAGTTGAAAATAATGACTAAACTATGTAGCCAGATAAATGAACTACAGTTAACTGTATCAAATGTTTTCTGTGAAGAAAGCAGCTTTCAATCTCTGGAGAAAAAAAATCCAGCACATCTCACCAGCACTAATTCCACTCATAAGTAAGATTTCGAAAAATTAAATAAATCTCTGAAGTTAAACTACTGAAACATGCTTAACACGGGTATGCTTCATTTTCCACTGTAACTAGAAGCAGACTGAAAGCATTTAAATCTGCATGGTTTCCTACATGAAAGCATCACTCAACTTCTTTAATATCTATGATAGCAATATGGCAGAGGAGTTTTAATATTTTGGGATTCTGTGACTAGGAGGAACATATCTAGAAGCAGGGACCAAAGCACATTTTGCAGCCAGTTCAAGCATAAAACTTGGAGTTAGAATTACCTGTATACTGTGACAGTAATTTAAGTCATCAAATCCCTAGGAAGAGATTTATTAACTATGAGATTGCTTTATGTATACGAATGAATGAATATTTCAGAACAACATCATATTCACTATGATGATATTTCAAGCAACAAAAAGCTGAAACAGATATGTTTAGAAGGAAACTTCTCTCCTGAGCAGGCTGCATTTAGTTCACCAATCTGAGGGCTGATCTTGTGGCATTTTTGATGCCTGCTAAATACAGTCATTCATATCTGAGTTCCTTACATTCCTAAAATCTGCTAAAAATTGGGAGTTTCTGAAAGGAGCCTTAATAGATGAACACATCCATGCTACTTCAATTTAATCTCTCATTACGCTGATTTACATGCATAACTGAGCCTATATATTATTAGTGATAATTAATTAAGACCAGTTTTTGAGGCCACTCCATCATTTTAGCTAAGCAAGACACACAGTCTCTTCCAAGATCATAGGCCCATCCTGCTCTGCAGAAGCAATTTGGTCAGTCTGTATACTGAAGAAAAGACAACAAGAAATGTTTCTATAAGTATGTCAGCAGCAAAAGAAAGACCAGGGAGAGCCTCCATCCCCTGCTAGACACGGGAGGAAACATGGTAACAAGTGGTGAGGAAAAGGCTGAGGTGATTAATGCCTTCTTTGCCTCAGTCTTTAATAACAAGACTAGCTGTACTGAGGGGATCCAGCCTCCTCAGCCAGAAGACAGAGACTGGGAGAACGACCCCCCGGCAATCCAGGAGGAGATAATCAGTGACCTACAGCATCACATAGACATACACAAGTCTGTGGGACTGGATGGGATACACCCGAGGGTGCTGAAGGAGCTGGCTGGGGTGCTCGTCAAGCCACTTTCCATCATTTACCAGCAGTCCTGGCTGACCGGGGAGGTCCCGACAGATTGGAAATTGGCCAGTGTGACGCCCATATATAAAAAGGGTTGGAAGGATAATCCAGGAAATTACAGGCCTGTCAGCTTGACTTCTGTGCCCGGGAAGCTGATGGAGCAGCTCATCCTGAGTACCATCATACAACACATGTGGGACAACCAGGTGATCAGGCCCAGTCAGCATGGGTTTATGAAAGGCAGGTCCTGCTTGACAAACCTGATCTCCTTCTACGACAGGGCGACCTGCTTATTGGATGAGGGAAAGGCTGTGGACGTTGTCTACCTTGACTTTAGTAAGGCCTTTGACACCATTTCCCACAGCATTCTCCTGGAAAAACTGGCTGCTCGTGGCTTGGATGGGCACACACTTCGCTGGGTAAAAAACTGGCTGGATGGCCGGGCCCAAAGAGTTGTGGTGAATGGAGTTAAATCCAATTGGCAGCCAGTCACGAGTGGTGTCCCCCAGGGCTCGGTTTTGGGGCCACTCCTGTTTAACATCTTTATTGATGATCTAGACGAGGGGATCAAGTGCACCCTCAGTAAGTTTGCAGATGACACCAAGTTGGGTGGGAGTGTTGATCGGCTCGAGGGGAGGCTCTGCAGAGAGATCTGGACAGGCTGGAGCGATGGTCTAAGGCCAACTGTAGGAGTTTCAATAAGGCCAAATGCCGGGTTCTGCACTTGGGCCACAACAACCCCCAGCAGCGCTACAGGCTTGGGGAGGAGTGGCTGGAGAGCTGCCAGTCAGAGAGGGACCTGGGGGTGTTGATTGACAGCCGGCTGAACATGAGCCAGCAGTGTGCCCAGGTGGCCAAGAAGGCCAATGGCATCCTGGCTTGCATCAGAAATAGCGTGGCCAGCAGGGACAGAGAAGTGATCTTACCCCTGTACTTGGCACTGGGGAGGCCGCACCTCGATGACTGTGTTCAGTTTTGGGCCCCTCACTACAAAAAGGACATTGAATTACTCGAGCGTGTCCAGAGAAAGGCAATGAAGTTGATGAAGGGTCTGGAGCACAGGTCTTAGGAGGAGCAGCTGAGGGAACTGGGGTTGTTCAGTCTAGAGAAGAGGAGGCTGAGGGGAGACCTCATTGCCCTCTACAACTACCCGAAAGAAGGTTGCAGAGAGCTGGGGATGAGTCTCTTTAACCGAGTAACAAGCGACAGGACAGGAGGTAATGGCCTCAAGTTGCGCCAGGGAAGGTTTAGACTCGATATTAGGAAGTATTTCTTAACAGAACGGGTTGTTAGGCATTGGAATGGGCTGCCCAGGGAGGTGGTAGAGTCCCCATCTCTGGAGGTGTTCAAGAGTCAGGTTGACATAGCACTTAGAGATATGGTGTAGTTGGGAACTGTCAGTGTTAGGTTAATGGTTGGACTGGATGATCTACAAGGTCTTTTCTAACCTTGATGATTCTGTGATTCTGTGAAATGTATTTGCAAGCAGTCAGTCACACATTAGATCTGCTCTGCACATGCACCTACTTCCTGACCACTGCCTATTCAATGACCAAACCTGTAGAGTTCATCAGAAACACAACAGCAAGAATTAGGGTACTGCTGACACAGCTCCTTTAGTCTTCTCCTATCTGCACTTCTTTTTTGGACCTGAGCACAGAGTGAGATGGAGATCTGATTGTTTTGGTGATGGCTGTCAACACCACTAGGACACTCTCTGGGGCCTGGACCCTTCCCAACACCTAAAACGACAAGATCTGCAGATCCACGGACAACACCAGCTGCTAAGGACAGGCTGCTACTACTAGCTATTTACACAACTTGTACCCTACTTCCAAGATGACATAGGAAAGAGGATCACAAGGATCAGGTGAGAAGCTAAGTACTCCTGAGCATAGCCAAAGGAAAGGCAAAACTTCTAGTTTGAAAATGCTGACAGCTATGGAGCAAATAAAGTAGGATTTCTAATACAATCTGCTGTCAGAAAGACTCTGATTCTGCTAAATCCATCAAGCATTTAAAACTATACACACACACACCCCCCCCCTCTTCTATCTCAAGAGTTTTTAGGACTCAGGAATTTCATCAAGCTGGTGAGAAGTGCAAATAACAAGGAGAATACCGTTTGAACATTTGCTAAAAATTCCAGATTTTTTTTCTCCTTACACTATACTGTAAGATAAAAATACCTTCTGCATATCTTTCAGCTACCACAGGTTTTCAGGCAGGCAATTCATGCATCTTTTAAAGAACACTTCATGAATGGGTTAACAGCAAAAACCAGCTTTACGAGACAAACACTTACTTCTCCCAAGCATCCCACTACAAACATAGTATAGGATCAACCCCGCCAAGACAGTTAAATGGGATTATTCTCTTCAGCAGAGTGAGTCATTGGATTTAACACTAAATACATTACATGGAAAGAATAAGTACTTTCAAAGAACAATGCAAAATTAGACAGCTAAATTTCTGTGTATAGAAAAATACATTAAAATCATTACCTGTTAAATTCATCCAAATGCAGGCGAAGTATCTCATACGTTGTAAGGGCAACTTCACATTTACCTTGCTTGATGCGACTCAAATCATCATCTTTCTTACTCCCATGTAAGACAGACACCTTAAAGTACCCCCATGTGTCTAACTCATCCTTCCAGTTGTACAGCACTGAAAGAGGGGCCACTATGAGGAAAGTCTGAAAACAAGCACATGTTACAGCATTACTGCAAGAACTACAATAGCACTTTCTCAATAAGTCAAAATCTTGAGATTTGTTTTACTGCTTTGAACAGTTTGAACTGTTTAATTCTGTCACTTCAAAGCATAGTATAGAAAATATCTGAAGAGTCAATATAAATTCAAAAGTGATCTGTTTACTCAGAGTATGCAAATAGTACAGAAGAAAAATACTGTAATACTAAAAAAAACCAACAAAGTATTGCTACTTACTCAAATTATGCTCTAACAACTGCAGTAAGACGTGAAATACTAACACTTTGCTTTGTTACAGCATTTCTACCTGTATACCATAAAATGTTTTACAGATGGAGAAAACAAAAAGATGAAGAGGGTAATCAGTTTCCTACAATCCACAAGTCTAGTCATCATACGACTTCAAAACAGACATCTGAAAAGGGTTTAAAAATTTAAGACAGCTCATACAACTCATTTAATATCATAGAATAATAAAACTGGTAAGGTAGGAAGGGACCTCAGGAAGCTTCTAGTCCAACTTTCTGGTCAAAGCCGGGGCAACACTGAATTCAGACCAGGTCATTAAGGGCTCTCCCAACCCAGGTCTTCAAAACCCTGCAAGGATGGGGGCAGTCTACAACCTCTCTCTGTGACCTGTTCCAATACTTGACTGTCCTCAAACTGAAATTCTTCTTCTCTTATTCCCAGACAGAAGCATTCCTGTTTTTTTCAGATGAATTGCTATCCCTTAGCCTCTTCCTCTCTGCCTGTATTTCCCGAGGAACCCGTATCCATTATTCACAGAGCTATAGTCATAAAAACCATTCTGCCAGTCAAATATTCCAATTATTCCAGTAAAATAAAAATAGAAATGGAAAACAGAAATTGAATGGGTCCTGTAATGGGTAAAATTAAAATGATCTTCAGATTTCTCATATTGACACAGAACTTGAATATATCTTTATTTGCTGTAACCGTAGTCAATTACCTAGATTATCAGACTTGCTTCTGACATTATGACAGTCATTCAAGAAAATATTAGCAATAAATTTTTGAAATATATGCATTTGTCTTATTTAAATATCCTGTTAATATAGACACATACGCTTTCTGTACTTTAGAAACACAATCACACAAACTGTAATTTTCTACTCACTGACATGAGCTTTTCAAAGCACTCTAGCCAGAAATCTCAGCCAGATATTTCCAAATGTTTTGGGTTAGTGCATACCAACAGTATTAACAGATTAGACAATAACAGCTAGATAATGCACTACAACTGTCTGGAAAACTGAAGGCTTCCCTAACACTACTAGGACAGCCATGAAACCCTGACCTACCTAAGTAGCTGAATTTTAAAAATGAATACACATAAACTCCTAAAGCAAGCAAACAAAGAAATCCATGTATTGCCTTTTACCAAAATCCTTATGATTGTATCACTAAAAGCTGTACCTTCTTGGGATTAGACTTCAATTCTTTTTTCACTGTCCTCAGTAGAAATTCTGGCATATTATTTTCAATATCCTCACGTGTTCCCTTTTTGTGCAAAACTGCAGCCAAAAATGAAATGACCTTGAGAAAGAAAACAATTCTCACTGATTATGTACAAAAATGCAAACAGAAATTGAGTGAGTTCCACTGAAAATAAACATCTAGGACAAAATCCTGGATAGGATTTAGTAAGGTGGTTTGGGGGAAGGATTGAGACTTTTGTTTAGGACTTTTGTTTGTTTTAAATCAATCTCAGTTTTTAAAATAGGAATCCCTTCCCTTGGACAATTCTGAATTCATGATAAAAGCAGTTAATTACTCTATTTCACTCTTTCACCCTCTAAGCAGAAAAGTCCCAAAAATATAGAAAAGACTATGAATGAGCCAGGAAAAACTAGAGATGAGGCATGCCTTCCAATTCTCCTCCATTTTCAGAAGGACCCTTGAACCTTAGATGAGAAGACAGAAGCAAGAGATACTTGCTAACTATACTCCCAACACTATTTCTGCAAAAGGAAGAAGAGGTTTAAACCAGAGGTTAGATTTATACTGATATGTAATTTTCTGTATGTTCCATTCCTGCCAGTTCCTGTTTTTAGCTTCAAAACCAGTTTCTTCTGGTGTGTTTGGGCTATATTCTCTCAACTGCCTCAAACCAGTCAAGGTCATTTCCCTTTGATTATGAGAAGACACTTACTATAATGCACCACAGCAAGGACAAACATCCCATCATAGGTTATTCCAAGCTGCTCCCACAGTAATCCAATACAGCTAGAAGGCACAGTTATCTGGCTAGAACACGCAAATCTGTAAAATCCACTTGGGATAAACAGTATCCATGGGGCTAAGCACCAGTGAGAACCTGATGCATCATCAGAGAGGTGCCCTTCCTTTGAAAACTCAACAGACCCCCTTTACTCAGGGCAGCCAGCTCCAGCCACTTCATTTTGCAACTGCCACACAGCTGCTTATAGCATGGCAGAGGTAAAGCTGTCAGCTGTTGATTTCCACAAAAAATGAAATTTCCAGAGCTTTCTTGCTATAATAATGTGGGGGGGAAAGAGTCAGCCAGGAGTGCAGAAGTGCAGGAAAAATACCCGAGTAAAGGGAGATGAGCAGAAGAGAGGAAATCCATCACATATGGGGGCATAAGGTGGAAAAGAGATAGGTAGAAGAAAACCAAACATTTTTATACATATCTCATAAACTGAGGCTAAGAAGAACTGCAAGTTTGCATGTTGTTTGACTTTAATTTTTTTTAAATCCTTTTGAGAATAAGAATAAAATTCAATTGAACATAAAATCTCCATGTGTCTTCCAGATCTTCCATTTTTGGAAGAATTATGCATCACAAACTTGTAACAATAGCAAAGGCTGTAAAAGGCCAACTCTGCTGAGAAACCTTTGGCTCTTCCAGATAAAGCAGGAAGCAACCTAGGCCTTGATACAAAACTAACTTACTGCAAATCACATTAAGAAACATTATTCTACTTGTCTCCACCTCAACCTCAGCTTGAAATGAGAATGCCATACAGTCAGGCTAATTTATGCAAAAATCAGTTCAGAAGTACAAAGAACATTAAAATGCAAAAGTTTTCTAGGAAAGTCTTTACCTCATAAATCATCATATAACTCAGAAACAGTAATGTTCAGCCAACTGACAAGCATGAGACAAGTTTTCTATAAGACTATATCAGTTACCTGATGAAGTTTAACTAATATTTTTTCTTTCATGCATACTAATCTTTCCTAAAGAAGTGAAATCCTATTGTACTTCATATCCACTGAACTGCCTTTCCCATACTGAACTCGAAGAACATAAATAATGTGTTTTATAAAAAATACACAAGGTATTCTTCAAAACCTCTATTTGTCTTCTGTAAACTTGACACTGATTAAAAAAAATAATCATCAGATGTGAATTCCGCACAGGACTATGTGTGATACCACACTGTCACTGTGTGATACACATGACCAGGTCACTTCAGAATCAGCTATGAGTTTCAAAAAACACAAGACATGCAAGCAAGACAACTCAATTCCACCCACCCCCACCCTCAGTTTACTACTATCTTATGTAGATGCTTCTTACTATATGAAATCAGATTATTTGCAGTTCTGAGTAGAAACAAACCTCTATAACACGCAAGTTCTTAAACTGCCATGGATAAGAAACTCGGCCAAGCTTAGGTCAAACACAAGGTAAATGGATGCAGTTTAGTTTTAATAAACATTTGTTAACAGATCATCAACACCTACACAAATCCATGATGCACCTCTAAATGCTCTATCCAGAGAAATTTTGCCAGTTTAGTTTACTCACTCTCCTTGTCAAGCTTGCTACAGAACAATACTTTGCACTGAAGGGTGTCTGTCAACATTTTCCTAAATGCAAGGGCAACAGACGTTACAGCCAGTATTTGTCAGTGAAGGAATGAGCTTGTGTTTGACACATGGAGGGAGAAAAGAGAGGGGAACAAACACGAGCCACCATAGGACTCAAGCTGCTAACATAAAATCAGACAGCTTAAAGAGAATTTTCAAACATAAAACCACCCTTATTTTAGTAAAATAAATAAATCATTTGGGCCACACTGATTCAAAGCATAATTGAAAAATCCAGCTATATTTTGTCCTTCCATCAACCCAAGTTATACTTCCAAGAGAGTGATAAAAATAACAAGGAACATCTAAGCACTTTTTCCAGAGATGGGAGTAAACATGTCTGCTCCTTCTTGTTTCCAGTACACTTAAACTATTTGTTTTCAGGAAAAAAGGAAAAAGACATTTAAAGGGCTACAGTCAGGTAAGGACTGTAAGTACTTTTAGTGCACTTCAGTGCAAATTACTTTCACAATGCACAGGTAGCAATCCTCAAAGTAAATTCAGCACAAAATGATTACTAACATTTTAACTACCATAATTACCCATGCTTACACTAAAAGGGGCCACATCCCAGTTTCCTGGCCTGTCAGGAGTGACTTTTAAATCAGCAGTGGCTCCTGGATCTAAGTGCTGTTCTGGATGGTCACGTCCTGCCTCCTCCAACTTCACACTAGCAAAGGAAGGTTAAGCTCCACTGAGGTGGCTTTTCTTAAATATGTTATTTTTTAAAAAGATTTACAACTCTCAGAAAACACACTGCCAAAAAAATTATCTACCCTCTCACTGTAATAATCAAAAAGAATACCTGTATTGTCTTTCCAAGGCCCATATCATCTCCAAGAATACACCCCCTTTTATTAGCATAGTGTCCATACAGAAATTGGGCTCCTTCCCTTTGATAATCACGCAGGTATCTGTTAATTGTATACGGGATAAAATCACCATTGTCAGATAATTTAAAAGCAACTGCAGGAGATGGAAGATTTCGGTCAGGAAAATAAGGTTTTTCCAGATCACTATCATCAAATATTAAGCTTTTCCAGGGTCCTCTACTGGCTTTGTCTCTACAAAGTTTAGTTATTAGTATTTTCCTTTCTTCAAACTCCAAGAATGATACAACAGCAAATAATTTTCCATTCTTGTCCTTTTCAATAGAGGATATTGTTCCTTCATGAAGTTTCCCATTTTCAAGGCAAGGGGCAAGGCATTTCTCACCAATATGCCAATTACCTATAAAAAAACAAACAAACAAACACACATAGTGATAAAATAGCCAGATGTACAAAGTATTTCATTTTGTCACACTAATAAAACATTGTATATAAATTTATTTGACAAAATGTATACCACATAAGATAAAAATTTTATGGAAGGTAGCACTAGAATCAGGATACCAATTACTGCTTAAAACCAAATCCTGAGCTAGACGTAAAATTGTATTTTGGTGAAACACTGTTATTTTATAAATACATGAAAGTCTATATGAGAAATCCGATACAAAAGCCAAATTCTGATACATTAAGTTGTTACACAGTGGCTTCACAGAGGCAAACACTGAAATGCCAAGGACTGCAGGTTTCATGTCCATTTAACAGACCACATGACCTGGTCAAAAAGGCCTTCTATGTTAGACACACTTCTAATCTATCTGAATCTAATACTGCAGTGTTAGTAAATTGTTTTATAATCACATAGGAAAACATCACCTTTCTCATAACAAAGTCTGGAACAGGTATAAAAAACCAACATGTTTAGAAACAACAGATGTGTACTCTAAGAACATACAGTAGTGTACCATTTGCCTATGTTCTTCATCAAAGTGGCTAATTAGTAAACTGCTTACAGAGCTGTCAAGTCTGGAACTGTTAAAATCTGTTCCTCTACAGTGTATCAAATATTAACAACAGAGATGACCGAACTGCTTAATTTTCAACTATTTCATTTTTACATTTCATGCACAAAGATGATTTTTCAAATTGTATGTATGCTGCTAACAGAAAAAGAACAGCAGCAGTGTATCAGAACCCAATGTGACAATGAAAAACCCAACAAAATACCTCTATCAAAAACCAAGGCCTTCACACTTCATAGTAAAAAGAGAAAGACTTCGTGAATAATGATTGCACACAAAGGTTTCCAAATCTGAACTGAGGAAGTGTTGTCCTTTTGAGTTTGTGAAAATAATTTCCAACTTTTCCCTGCTCAGCCATCCCAAACCAAGAAAGGGACACAAGATTAATTTCAGAACTTTTATTGTTTCTTATCTATTTGTTGGAATAAGTTCTGATACTTCTGGGAAAGTCACTATCAGTAGCAGTGTGTTATGGTTGAAACCCAGCTGGCAGCCAAACACCACACAGCTGCTTGCTCACCCTCCCCCACTCCGGGGAATGGGGAGGAAGTTGGAGGGGTAAGGGTAAGGAGACTTGTAGGTTTAAAAAAAAATTAATAACTGAAGTAAAATAAAATTAAAATAATAATGATAAGAACAGTAATAATAGAAAATACAAACAGGTAATGCACAATACGATTGCTCACCACCCCCTGACTGATGCCCAGCCCATTCCCAGCTAGCGATCCCAGAGAAGTGAGAATCCCAAAACCACAACCCCAGAAGCCAGAGTGAGCTTCCCAGTCAACCCTCATCCATCTGCTGACATGACATTGTATGATATGGAATATTCCACTGGCCGATTTGGGTCCATTGCTCTGGCTGTGCTCCCTCCCAGCTTCTTGTGTATCTGCTAACAAGCAGGACATGGGAAGCTGAAAAGTGCTTGATTTCTTAGCAACAGCTAAAAACATCAGCGTACTATTAGCATTCTTCTCATAGCAAATCCCAAACTGAATCCAAAACACAGCATTAAGTACTAAGAAGAAAAAAATAATAGCTTTATCCCAGCTGAAACCAGGACACAGTGAGAAGCACCTAAGATTTTTATGGGAACAAAAAAGTTGGAGAGAATCTTTCATCACAGCAAGTATTCACGCTTCACACCTACGATCAGTGGTAGTACACCTTTGTGGGGACATCAACCCAGTTATTTTTCAGAGGTAAGGAAAAGAGAAGAGCAAATCCTGAAGGCAAGAAACTCCACCTTTCCATTTTTATGTCTCAGTGCAAAAAACTCATGGAGAAGATAGATTCTTCTCACCAGTTCCTGAGCTTCTGGAAGTGTATGCTCACAGGATTTTTTTCCACAATGTATTAGTTACATCAATGATAACTATACTTCATTCTTAAAAAGTAATTAAAATACTTACACTAAAAGAAAACAAAAACATCCATGTAGCCCACTATTCTGCAACCTACAGAGGCCATAAGTTGATGTCCAAGTAACAATAAAAACAGCACAAGCATATGGAATATCCCTCTTCTAAAGTTTTTCAATCTTAAAGTATTCTTTTAGCTACAGAGATTTCCTGGGCCAGGCATGGTTTTTCTGTTTAGCAAACCCCAGTGGGTCTCTCTTACAAGTAGCTCCATTCTCCTTTCAACACACGCAGATTTCTTGCATTCAGGGTCTTCTGACTACAAATTTCGCAGGTCTCCTCTCTAATACCTTTCAAGCCCATTATGATCCCACAAACTAAACTGATGGTCCATTAGTTCTTATACTAACAAGATCATAAACCATGACCTCTCCGTTCAACTAATTTTGCAGATTTCTTTCATAATGTCCCCCATCATCCTTACTTCAGAAGTTCATCCCTATACCCTGTGACCTGTACATAAACTGCTCCACACCTTCAGTCATTCTCGCTAATCTTCTCAGAGACTTGAAGCTCAGATGTTTCTTTTTGAGGCAAAAGGTGAAATACACACAGTATATTCAACAAATCATATGTATCTAATCTCTTAAAGTTTAAGGCATTTGTACTGTGTCTCACATGCTCAAATTGATGCAAAAAAAAATGTGCACATGAACTTCACCCAGTAGCATCTAAGTCTTTGAGCAATTTCTCAAAAACATGACTGAAAAAAACGAAACCAGCTATATACAGCACACTGTTAAATATGCAAAACAAAGTTAAAAATAAGAAAGCATTTCCATAATTACCTTCTTTTACAGTAACATCTGAAGTGACATGGGACATTAAAGACTCTCAAATTAAAACCGTGATTTAAGATGACAGTGCCTTTTTTAACTACGTTTTTAACTAAGCATTTACTTGAGTTTAATGATTTGTTAGAGTTCCAGGTGCAAAGTGGAATAAATTGCATTGATCAATAGTTCCAGTATTACCAAAGTCCAAATCTAGTGAAAACAAGGAACAGAATGAGAAAAAGGGAAAGAAAATAAAAGCAATGGTATTAAGGACACCATTGCTATAAAACCCCAGAAAATCATGTTGTACAAGCCAAAGCAAGAATTGCTACTTTAACTAGCCTGATTCACTAACTTCTTGGTTTCCGTACCAGAACCGTAACTTATGTAGCGTGCTGTCTTTAAAAATGAATTATCTGCCATGGCTTCCTAGCATGGGTACAGTGCCATCAATGAAGAAAGCTGATATTTAAGATACTAGCCTGCCTGTACTTACCCCTTTACCACAGCAGAAAAAAAATGTGCCATTACATTATTAACTATGCTAAATCGTGCTGATAATGGCCTACTGTCACACACTAGCTCCTTCCAACTACCCCTCCACCAAATAAAAAAAGCAAAACAATCATGAATACTTTCTAACTATTGAGGTTTGACGACTTAATGTAGCGTGCAAAAGTTCTTTTTACACTCCAATAAATGACTGTAAAAGTAAAATTCAAGGACAAAGTAAACGCACTGCCCTTCTTACATTGTAAGGCTTAACTACAAAGGTGGTAAACAAGAGGCTAAAAAACCCCAAAATGTCCTCTTACAGATTATGACAAAGCAGAATGTTTTGACTTCACTTAACCAGGTTTCCACTTGTTGCAAGAAACAAACTCAAAATGTATGCTTCTGATAAACAGAACTGCTTTAAAGAGCTTTCTCAATATTTCTAAAACATATACACTACCCTTCTCTTCCATTCAAACACCCCAGCTTTGCTGTTAGGCGAGGCCTGGCAGCACTGTAACACAGATACACGTTCAAGGCAGTACCAACAAGCTCCCACGGGTCTGCGGCCCCACGGTCCCGCTCCTCCCCATGGCGGATGTGTGGGACTGCCAAAGCACCTCGTAACTTCCACACCTGCTCTCATTTTCCACCTGAGCAAACCTGAATAAGCGATGTCTGAACATCGCTCTGGAACGGTTTACGGAAGATGCTTACCTGGCACATCATCGCACATTTTAACTTTTGGCGGTGCAAAGCCCAGCAGAGCCCCTGGACAGAGGCACCCGGGCGCAGGCGGGGACCAGAAACCAGCCAGGCCGCCGTTCCGGGGGCCTACCGCCCGGGGGCGGGGGGGGGGGGGAGCACGGGCCTGTCCAGGGCCCACACCCCTTCGCTGGAGGCCGCACGCCCCCCGGGCAAGTCACAGGAGGGCAGGGGCTGAGGCAGCCCCGGGGGAGCCGAGCAGCCCCACGGCGGGCACTTCACAGCGTGCCAGGGAAGGAAACCGCCGCTCGCCCCCTCCCCGCACCACTGCCGTCCCCGACAGCGGCCGGGCAGCCTCGCCGCCCCTCGCCACCAGGGCGGCGCCCGGCGCCCACCCCCCCGCCCGTCCGTCGGGATGCGGGCAGAAGTCGTGCCCACGGACGGGGGCGAGCGGCTCCTTCGCCCTCGGGTGCGGGAGGATCGGCCAGAGCCGGACTACAGGGGAACCGGGGGCGGAGGGGGCACGGGGGAGCAGAGCGCAGCGGGAGACAGGACCGGGTAGTATCGCGAGAAGAGCGGCGCGGCGGGACTTCGTTCTTAAAGGAGCCAGCGATGAAGCGGTAGGAGCGGAAAGGATCGCGAGGTGTGCCAGCCGCGTCGCGAGAGGTGGGCGGGGCGCGGGGCGGGGCTGGGCCGGGCGCAGCGCGTGGGCGCCGGTGGGTGTCTCGTGTGGCGCCCGGCTGCGGCGGAGCCCGCGTAGGCAGCCGGTTGCTGTGGCGCGAGGGGCGCTTGGCCTGCGGGCGGCTGGGGTGCTGGTGAGGTGAGTCCCCTGGAGGGCCCAGCGCCAGGCTGGGCGTCAGTCGGGTCTGTGCTGCGGGGCCGTGTTGCACGCACCAAATCAAGTGCACTTTCGCACAGAAACGCACCGAGGTGGAGTGTGGTACGTGTGGCGGTGTCGTACAGACCTGTGACTGGTGAAAAATACGGCGTGGCCCCAGACTGTAGCCCCTGAGCCGATCATAACTACTGCTGGAATAATTTGTTTTCTTGACCCATACTTGCTACACAGTAACATTTTCCTCCTAATGCTGCCTATGTTCATAGCAAAATCTGTAAAGGAGGGGGGGAAAATGGGGATCTAAAGTTATTTTCTGTGAAGAAACTGCACAGGAAAGAAAGGGAGAACAGCTGGTGCTCTGGCAGAGCACAGCTTTGCCCCTGGCATGGTAGGGAGGAGTTGGCTGCAGTGAGGTGATTGGAGCCTGGTAACAGAATGTGCAGCAGGGTGACAGCCTTTGGGGCTCAAGTGAGAGCAGCTCACTTGCTACAACAGTTAGTTCCACCCGTTTTCAGAAGAGCTTGGCTGGTGTGGTAACACTGCAAATTATAAACCATCACTAACAAACATTCTTGCTGAAAAAATTCAGCCCCACCAAGATACCTATTCAGATTGCCTCATATCTCAGTAGCAATTTAATAGCATGTTACACAAACGGTACAACTTCCTAGGTCGTTGCTATTACTTTGACAACAAGCATTCACATGCATTTAATAGCACAATACGAGGTGGTTTCACTTATGAAAGTTACATGTATGTGTGTAAATATCGTGCAAGATCTATTTTTAAAGCAACTTTGATTTTTTAAATGCAAAAGACATCAGTTTGGGATGAATCTCATTGTTTCTAATTATCTTGTAACTTCAGTTTACTGACATGTCAAGGAGGGATTATGCATTAGAGAAAGAAAAAAAAACCAGGATCCTTTTGGTATATGCAGTAAAACTGTGTACAGTAAAGATGGATGTTCAGACTGGCTAATCAAAATTCTGCATCCTACAATATTTTCAGAAACAAGGCAAGGCAATAAATTTGCTAATGTATAGGTCTCCGTGCTGTTTCAGAACAGTTGCAGCTGACATGCAGGCAGCTACCTGCCTGCTCTTAAGAGTAATGAAGACTTATGCAACCTGGAGCAGCATTAAGTTTCTTCTTTAAGTTATCTGCTATTAGCCAAAATTTTGTTCCAACAGAAGTTTAATGAAAGGTGGTTGGTGTTTGATCAGCCAGTTAGGTTAGACTAATAGGAAAACAGCAAGCATGAAAGCAGTAATGCAGTTGCTGCAACAATAAACTACATGAATATCGGGCCCCATATATTTTGGGGGAGGTTGTTTAAAAATAAAATGTAACGTAGTACCAATAAATTACATTGTTTTAAAAATATACATGTAGTCATGCACCAAATGAATGTGACAAGAACTATCTGTCATAAAAACCAAAGCTGAAAACAGGATGGCATTTCAGATTTTAAAAATCGGGCAAAATAAACACAATGTAACTTTACCATGACTTAGGATACTTAATACACCTCAGCTCTTGGACTGCCTTTGGAAAATCCTCAAGAATATAGGCTCTGATTCTAAGGCAAGCTTTTAAACTGGATCATGTTTGAAGATAAGGGTGTATTTATACCACAAGGTGTTTTACAAATACTATGTTGCATTTGATTCTTATCAAGATATTTGTGCTTAATAACTCTTTCATGCAGAGTACAGCTGTTATTTTACAGTCACAAATACAATACTATGACTTCACAATAGAAGGAAATAAAAAACAGATTAAACTCTTGCTTAAACACTTAATTTTTCTGATAAACAGGCAGTAAAATTCTGCCTATGCTCCAAGGATCCCATTCTGCTTTATGTCAGTGGTAAGACCTCAGTGGCTTAGCTGGAAACAGAATTGCACCTGAAGATCCCAATGAAGTCACTAGGATGAGTCTCCATTATGGTTAAGTACACTCTTGAAGCTCTTCCCTTCAGGAGGGACAACAAAGGGAGGAACACACCCTTAAAAGGAACAGTTATGTCAACAGGTGGTTTTGCCATTAAAATTTGTCTCGCAAATTACGAGAAGCTTCTGCATCTTTACTCCACTTTAAAAAAAGAAAAAAAGCTAGAAAACAAGCTGGCCCATTGAAATTGGGACTTTTTTTCATGCAGTACCCCCTTATAGGACCAGGCTCATAATGAAATGTTTTCAGAGACCAGAGAATTCTTTAGCTCTGTCACATGTCTTTAAAAGTTTTTGGAATATGAAAGTCCTTTTTTCAGGAATCTTTCTAGCACAAGCTAGAAGTTACTTGCTAAGATGTCAAAGACGTCTCGCACCATGTTTCTTCACGGAAAGATTTGTAAAAGGATTTCATTTAGAAAAGCTGTTGCCATTACTGAAAAGTTAAATATATCCAAACTTCATATTAAAATTTGAAGTCTGCTCATATTTGTCTTAGTTTAGATTTCATAAGAGTAGTCTTAGGCTCAGATAACAACAAAAATAGGATAATGGGGATAAGCGCTTTTTAAATATGTGCTATATCCCTGAAAGCAGTAGACATGTAACATTGTGGCCTTTCTGTTCACTCTTCTTTGACACAGAGAAGAGATAAATTAACTGATGTGCATCTAAAAAGAGCAGCTTGGTTACATTTGCAGCATCCTCCCATCAGTATGTCTGAAAACAAAGCAAGCTAGTGATTCTCAGATGCACTCAGCATTTGCAAGTCTAACGGAAACCCATGGAAAATACAGGCACCTAGAATTTTGGAAAATGCAAGTTGCTTGTTTAAATTTATACTAGAATAAAGAGGTGGTTCAATTCAGTGGTATTAATTAAGCATGGCAGCATTAAAAGTGCTACAAAGAGGAACTTTGTAATGTGATACACACTGAATTAACATTTTAGAAGGCCTTTTGTTTCTCCAGCAGTTCATTTGCCACAGTATTTTACGATTAACAGTATTCAAGAAACTCTCAGTTCTTTGGGAAATGAACCTGACTGGGTGCTCTGAAGTATCTGTACACTGATGCACACCCCAAAGGGAACAAAGAAGAGGCATTAGTGCCCCTGTGTGCATCTGAAGGGCTACTGTCTCTTTGGGATCATGGAGATATGGTGGCATAGCTTACATGACTGAATGCTGTTGTGGGTAGATACGGGCAGTTTGGGAAGGACAGAACAGGACAGTAGCGAGCAGAACTGACTTTTTATATGAGAGAGCAGCAGGGATACATTGAGCTCTGCCTGGTCTGTAGTGACCATAAGATGGTGGAATCCACGATTTTGAGAGAAGGGAACAAGGCAAATAGCAGGATCCTAATTCTGCACTTCAGGAGTTCTGACTCATGCCTGACCAATCCATTAGCCTTCTACAATGGAATGACTGGCTTGGTGGACTAGGGGAGAGCAGTGTATGTTGTTTATCGTGGCTTCAGCAAGGCTTTCACTGCTTTCTCCCATAACATCCTCTATATACAGGCTGATGAAGTATGAACTAGATAAATGGGCAGTGAGGGGATTGAAAACTGGCTGAACTTCTGGGCTTAAAAGATTGTTATCAGCAGCGCAAAGTCCAGCTGAAGTCCCATTACTAATGGAGAATACTGGGGTCTGATGGGTCCAGTACTGGCCATTACATTACTCAACTGGACATAGGCCTAAGCAACCTGCTCTAGGTGACGCTACTTTGCGTAAGAGGAGGTTGAGCTAGATGTTCTCTAGAGCCCTCCAACCTCAGCTATTCTGTGATTCTTTGAAGCATTCTGTAGGACAAACAGTTCTGGCTAACTGCTTATGCTGCCTATTATTTAGAAATTAAGAGCTGTAGATACCAGGCAGATTGCTTAGCCAGAATCCAGTTTGTCCTGTAGCCCAGTGCCAAAAGACATGGCACCAATTCTTACCTAGCTATATGCATATTTCTACTTTTATCTTCCAGTTATTCTTAATGACTCATAAGATCTTAAAGTCATTCTTCTCTTTTGTATCCTCAATCATAAAATGAAAGCCTGAAAATGCTAACTAAGGATGTCTAGAAATGCTGCACAACACTTAAATGTGTGCACAATACATAAAAAATAGATAACACTCGAGAGTTTAACTCAATAAATCAGGTATCTCTTGTTAACTCGTTCTCTCTCCAAAAGATTCTGGCCAGGCCTAAATCTTACTAACTCTTAGAAACCAGGGTAGTATAATTCTTATAACCTGCTGCAAAATTGTCCTTTAAAGTTTGTCTGCCAGATGATGTGTTACTAGGCTTGAATAAACCTGAGAGACTGATTCCACAAGTGTTATGAACTATTGATTCATTTCCTTCAAGTGTCTGGTTAAAAGGTGGCTTGAGGAAAAAGTGAAGTTTTGTCCTTAAATAAATATTGTATATAAATGGATCATGTCAGCAACACTCAGATTTCATGATTGCCTGGAGTGGGAACTGGATAATGAGACTTTTCAGCTCCACTGGATTTGTAGCAGGTATTTGTGTAGAGCAGTTTTGAATGTTTCAGAAAAATATGTGAACATTCGAAAGGCTTGTGGACCAGTCTCAGTTATGCTTTGGGTCTGGTTAAACCAAATCAGCATAATTGTTCTTCAGAGGATCTTTTATTATGTGTTACACATTTCACTTTACAAATAAAAATTATTTCAGAACTGGAACAGAGCTTTCCATTAGGAGTAGTAGTCATAGAAATGGTTTATGGAGATTACACTTGAGTTTGGTTCCCGTAATCCCTTTTTTCCATGAGGAAAAAATAAAAAATATTTGCTTCTTCAGGTTTGATTTCATTTTTTTGAGTTTTGATTGACATCAGAGCATGAAGGGAAAGACTTAAAAGCAGTGTACACACAGAAAGAGAGCGAAAAAGACTAAAACTGGAAAGAGAGTTTTTTATTTTCTTTTTTGTGAGGTATAGCATGGCAAGCTGTCCTCAAGAGATAAGCAAGTCATAATTTAAAGCTTCCTAAGCAAATAAGATGCAAATGTCATCTGGTGTGGGAGACTGGGACGTGCAGCTTTCATAAACCACAAAACCTGGAGTATACAGCCCTTGTAAACAGCCATCTGACTTAATCATCAGGTCAAACCTAGCCGAAGCACCTCTAATCAAATGAAACTGTGGAATCATTTTGGAAATGTGATGCCAGCTGTGGATTGCTAGGCTGCTATGATGATCCAAAAATAAAGAAAAAACTATATCTGGTTATCCTCTTAAAGATACAACTTTTTTTCCTTTCTGACCTGTTTTAAGCAGTTTACCTCATTAATTGTGTGAGTCATAACCTGATTCAGTATACTTTTGAGGAGACATGCAGAGATATACACATATATACACACACAACTGCATATATTAATGCATAATAAGCATATTAGGAAGCAACTCTGAAGCTCCATTAAAAGATACGACTCCTGTTTAAACAAAAATATCCTATTCCAGAAATAGAAGGAAAATACTGGCCTGCTGTTAAACAGGAAAGGTGAATTAGTCACCAACAATGCTCAAAACGCAGAGGTTCTCAACACTTTCTTCACCTCTGACTCGACCAGCACTGGTTGGGTCCCAGAGCTTGGGAGCAAAAATCCAGGTCACTGCAAACACAGACCCACCGTCAGTGAAGGAAGAGTTGGTATGTGAACTACTACAGGAACCTGACCCCTGCAAATGAATGGGCCCTGACATTATCCACTTGAGGGTGTTAAGAGAGCTGGCTGACGTTGTTGCAAGGCCACTCTCCATAATCTTTGAGAAGTCATGGAGATTGGGGGACTTGCTAGAAGACTGGAAGAAGACTAGTGTCACCCCCGTCTACAAGAAGGGCTTAAATAAGGATTCAGGAAATTATAGACCCATCAGTCTTACTCCAGTCCCTAGGAAAGTTATGGAATGAATCCTGGGGACTATCACAAGTCAAATAAAGTATGTGATTGGGAAAAGCCAGCACGGATTCACCAAGGGCAAATCGTGCTTGACAAACCTGATCACCTTCTATGACACAGTAACCTGCTTGGTTGATGTGGGGCAAGGGGTCTACCTGGATTTCTCCAAGGCTTTTGATACAGTTCCTCACAGCCTCCTCCTAGAGAAACTGATGCATTGTGGTCTAGACAGGTGGTCTGTGCGGTGGGTGGGAACGGGCTGACAGGGTGGTGGTAAACAGCTTTTTTTTCAAACTGTCAACCTGTCACAAGTGGGGTCCCCCAGGGATCAATATTGGTCCCAACACTGTTTAATATCTTCATAAGTGATCTGGACGATGGGATCAGGTGTACCCTGATGAGGTTTGCTGATGATACCAAGCATGTATTTAAAGGATGGCTACACAGAAAATGGAGCCTCCCTTTTTACAAGGAGTCACATGGAAATGACGAAGGGTAATGGGTACAGATTACTCCTGTGGAGATTCCAACTGGACACGAGGAAAACTTTTCACAGTGAGAACAATCAGCTACTGGAATAATCTCTCCAGGGAAGTGATGGATTCCCCCACATTGGACTCTTCTAAGATTCAGCTAGACTGGATGCTGGGCCATCTTGTCTAGATCGTGCTTTTGCCAATAAAGCTTGTACCAGATGATCCTTGAGGTCTCTTCCAACCTGGTATTCTATGAGTCTATGATTCTATTCCAGTACTGTGAGTAGAATGCAGTGCTTTATACAAGTTATTTCCTTGTTTCTTCTTCATGGTATCTATACAACACATCTAGCAAAATAGGGTAGTTTGATGAAGTATCAGTTTTTAGGGGAATATTATAGCTGTGTACAAGTGTGTTAACATGTAAACTGGAGCTAGAGAAGCTAATCAGGAGGCTTGTCAAAGAATTCACCAGTCATTTCCCCTAAAGCATGTAAGAGTGCTGCATGTTCATGTGGAAGGCAGGGATATTTTTGCTCCTGGCAGATCTTTCCCCAACTCTGAAGTCAGTTAACCTCTTTTACCAGGAGGATCAAACTGCTGTTGATGCCAGAAACCACAAACGTCTGGCACCAGTATATCAGAGATTATTTCTGCTGAATCAGCTCTCAATATAACAAATGTATTAAACCAGTAACCCAAGCACAGAGACATTTCATAATACAATGGGAACTGCACTGCAAAGTATGTCTTTGATTCAGACAAATTCTGAGCCCCTGTCCAATGTTCACTGTTATGTAAAAAAAAAAAAGAAACTTTTTGTGACACCAGCAACAGATTACAATAAAACTACTGGTAGACTTTTTCAAGTCTTTGCTTATGAATAATATTGAAGATAAAATTAAAATAGGATAAATACCATAATATGATTTCTAAAGCACCAAAGGAATTATTAAGCCAGTTATATTAAAAGTTACTTTAATTTAAAGGAATCATCAAAAGTACATTATATATTTAAAAGTAAGTTGCCATGCATGCCTTGTATAACTTAAAGTTGTTGTTTCGTAATTTATAATTGTAAAATCGTTTAATATAACAAAATTATTGTCAGGTATCTGATCTCTGTTAGATTTTTCAAAACCATCTATCAGTTTGTACACATACATGCACATCCATATGCTGTCCCACTGGCCAACAAACAAACTGAAACCCATTCCTAGTTTATAATTAAGGCTGTCCAAATGCAAGTGCCTACAATTAAAACCTAATAAAACCACAAAATAGCAAACTTGATTCATATGCCATAATAACTAAGTCTTACTGTCCTAATCAAACTTACGTAGCTTCATCATCTGTAAGCAAATTCTCAGTTACTTTTAACTGCACTGTTCTCTTATTTTCTGATTCACCTTATCCAATAAATTCTGAGTTGATACCACATTTTTTTCAAGATGTAGCATACAGAATAAGTTATGTACAAACCACAGAAAGAAAGAATATAGCTTACAAAAATAATCACTGTTAAAAACGTACCTGTTTTTTCTAGCTTTAATTTTTATCAAAGACAGGTAGTAGGCTTCCTTATAAAAAAATTCTTGAAACCGAAAAACCCAAATACTCAGTCTTATTCTGGGACTGGATCCCAACCTTAATGTTTTTTTCTTATTTTAAACAGAACAGGTTTATCTTTTTTTGGTAATATTTGCTATTAAATTAGTTTTAAAATACTGGTTTTGCTAGTGCATTTTAAGGAAGAGACCAGGGCCAAAGGAGGGGAGCATTTATTGGAGTTTGGAAGGATACTTACTTTTGTTTCTGAGGGTGATTGCTTGCTGACTTTAAGTGGACTTGTAATCAGGTTAGTTGCACTGCCACAGGGCAGCACTGAGCAATGGACCAACCTTCTCCAGCATGGTGCTCTCTCATGCTGACTGCTTCATTCTTCCCACTAAAAACAAAGATTCATGCTTGAAGTATAGTAAGTAAATAAAGCCAAAAGGAAAAAAAAAAAAGAACCCAGAGAGAAAGACAAAAATATACAGCATTCAATTGCTTGTGCTTTCTGTACAGGCCTACCAGGGTCCTCCCACAACATTCAAGATTACTGCCAATCCAGAGTTTACCAACTTCTTTTCAAACTCAGATGGCCCTTCTGGTCTGTCCTAGGAGCTGATTCTCTCTATGTGGGTCTTTGTAAGTATAAGGCACAAGTAACTGACTCCCTAGGCCAGTTGTCAAATTGACAATCTGTGACTTTCACCAAAAAAGCCCCCCAAACCAGAAAAAAATAGCAGAAAAAATGTTCCCAAGAACATTTTTATCACAGTCAGTTACTTATACTGCACATCTTTTTTTTTCTTAAGAGATTAACCTAGGTCTGTATGTGTAGGTGGGAGGGAATAATTCTGTGTTAAGACAGATGTGCTGTTATTATGACTTCACTGATGTTTATCATCTAACTGCTGCAACTACTGGAGCCATAAAAATAAATTGAGTACCAGCTGTCACCATAGAAAATGAGGCAGAGGAGAGATCTTCTAAGCCATATTGTTGAGGTTCTGTGTCTTCTACATGGTATGAATAATGTTTGCATTCATTTGCATTTGTATAATGTTTCCTTAGAATACTTTAGGCAAAATATAGAAAGATTTTTAAATCCCAATTAGTAGGTGGCTGTATTGATTTATACTTGTATATATATGAAGTTAATATAGCTAGTACAAAGTAGCACAATCAAGACAGTTTTCTACAGAATCTGGAGTGTTCATTTACAACAGAATATTTGTATAGATATACAGAAATAAAAAGCTAAGTGCTTAAACTTTTGCTTGATGCATATTTTCTGATCAGTACCATCCTTTCACAACAAAGACAGTAAAACAAATTCTTTTAGCTAGACTTAAGCCTTAGCTTAAGTAATTTTCTAAAACAGAATGAGAGTAGTCAGTACATAATGCTAGGATGAATGAAAGCCTAGGTTAGTTCAGAAAGACCACAGAATGCAGAGAGAATTCCACCTTGTTTCTAAAAAGACATGTAATCTCAATTCCTTTAAAAAAAAAAAAAAAAAAGACTACTATTAACTTTTGTGAGGTAATAGGTTGTTTTGACAATTTCATTATCCAGATTTATGGATGCATCTTTCAGTTTCACTCAAGATCTAATTCTCCTCATCACTCCAAGGCTCGAGGACTAGTGATTGCTGGAATCCTCCACGGATTACCCCTGATCCTCAAGGACATGAGAGCAATTCCAAATTAACTTCCAAATACATTTATGTAAACTGGGTATCCTGCCTTGGAAAGAATAATCCACTACCTTCACATATAAACAGAACTATTAGATATGCAACAGATGTTCCATTTTTTGAAAAGCTCTTGAACTCATTGACAGGCCTTTGGCTAAACTGATGAATTAATTTGTTCAGGGTGGATTTCATAAATCCTCTAATAATTCTTACCCTTACACATCTTGACTTGATTTCTGAGCTCTACAGCATGTGTTTTAAATGTTTTAACCTTTACTACTTTAATCAGGTAACATTTATTTCAGGGCTGGATGATGATCGGTCATTGAAAGATATAGTTGACTAGGAAATAAAATCCAATTTGTCTGTTAAACAAACCTCCACATCAGAAATAAGGAATCAGTCTGCATTACTGGATCCCTGAAACGCTTAGTGGTTTTGCTTTCACTCTTCCTTACAAGAATATATATATATAGTGCTGAATTGATGAGTATTGTTAGATGCAGTGCTGGTATGCGGAAACCACAGTTACCGTGCTTATGCACAACCTGTTTCTTGGGGTAGTTTGAATGTAAGCCTTTGCTTCTATACTGAGATTTATTTCTATCATTTTAAGCTATTTTTTCTTTAATACTTAGAGGCTAGATACCAATCTAAACAGCAATGAAATCAATCTGAAGAACAAATTTTGTCTAAGCTGCTTGCTTTGGAGGGCTCTTCAACTTTGTTAATGCCTCTGATGTAATGTACTAAATTATATCAAAAAATTTAAGGGGGCTTTATTGACAGATGTGTTTGATAGAGTGCAGTAAAATGGGCAGGTAGAACTGCCAGCCCGCACTCAATAACTCTTCATGTATTTTCTTACTATAATGGGACATTCAGAGGTCCAGAAGTCTACAGTCTCAAAGATATGATAAGAATATATTACATTCATAATGTTTTTATTTCTGATGAAAACCATAAACAGAGCAAATGGCCATTTTTTGCCTCTTCCGTGATATTTGCTCATAAATCTAGGTTTAGCTAGATTTAGAAGTGTGAGTACATCAACGCTGACTGTATGTTACTAGTCCCCATCTGTATGAATCCGTAGAATTATGAGTGTTGCAACCTGATTTGAGATGTGACATCCATTCTGCAGTGTTTGATGCTTTTTTGCGCTGATGCATTTGTAAATGAACTCTGGTACACCAAGTAAAATGACGGATTTTTGAATGAATTGCAGGGTTAAACAGAATGTAACAAAACCAGACCTACCCACCTGAATTCAGCCTTCAAAAATAAACTGAATTCTAGTTAAAACATCTAGGTGGTTTACATTTATTTGAAAGAGGTCTGCAGTTAAGGTTTCTTAATCTGGGCCAGTTATATATGTATGGTTTTTATATCTCTAATGTGACAATGCTGTTCATGAAGTGGAACTACATTTTATGAGTTAACAAATAGTTGAAAAATTAAAATTCTACTACCATCTTGTGTTTATTAATTTTCCAAGCTATTCTGGAAACAGAAGACTTAACAAAGCTTATTTTTTATCGTTGATTCACCAGGTTCTTTCCTGACAGTTCCTCCTTAGGCCATAATAATCTTAGCTATCAGATGAGTAGCTAACGAGCAGAAGTCAAGCAAAATGTGTATTAACTACCTCCCATCTGCCTCTCCTTTGACAATGCCACTCATATTGACCTCTCTACCCAGATGTCAAATTTTATTAAATTTTAGAAATTTAATTATAACAGAGATTTTTTAGAAAATGGATAAACCATTTTTAGAGATTTTTACAATTTGACAAAATGCTGAACTTGAAATTAGGCTTCTAGCTTGAAATGACATTTCTAACTAGAAATTCTAACTTCAGGTTAGTCCTGCTTTCAGCAAGAGATTGGATGTATGATCACGCAAAACCTCTTCTGACTAACCTTGTCAAAGATCCTGTGATTATGTCTCCCTTTAGTTGAAATTGATCCAGAGATTTGAGAATTACTGTAGGAGACTAGTACATGATATAATCATGTGCTTTGCAAAGTCATATAGAAGAGTACAATACATATGGTGCAATATCCAAGAAAAGATCCAAAGACCAGAGTGTGCATAGCTGAATATTAGTTCATCCTGTGAACTGCTGTGCAGCACACACTGGAACAACCAGAATTCATTGTTATTAGAGGTCCTTTAAAGGTTATGATCTGGAGAAGTCAGTCATAATCTCCCGATGTACAATTTGTTTCGTACATCATATTTGGCACTCTGTTCCCACTTCATAAATGATGAGGAGTGATTATTTCTGGGAAATGAAGTGCTATCATCATATTCAGTAGACAGGATTTCCTGTAGGGTAAATCTAGATTACAGTATTGTTAGGGATCAGGATTGATGCTAATGTGCTCCTCAATTGCAATAAGAAAGCAAACAGATCTTGTGTCTTTGAGTTGCTTATCAGAAACAAATACAGCCACTGGGGAAGATGCTAGAGGAATTTTCAAATTGTTGTCAGACATTGTAGCTTACAAACGCCAAATAAAGTGCAGTATGTTATAGAAACAACTATGTGATTACCCAATTTTCTGCTTTGCTATATTACCAACTTTGGAACATACTAGTGCAAAATAGGTGACAGGATAAACCTATAACTGAAAACCAAATATACCATAAACTTCATGAAGTTGTTGATAATTAATTTTCTTCAAATACTTTACTTAATAGTAACAATACCTTCTGTCACAGCATCGCTGGTAGCTAATCAGTAACATATTGCAGCATATACAAAGGGCAGCAAAGTCTTTCATAGCTAAGCAGTCAAATACGAGGAGGTTGAGTGAAAGACTTGCTCCAGAGAAAAAAGAATTCTCACAGTAGCCACGAATAAAGTGTCCTTTGATTCTTAGTTTTTAATTTCTAAACTCCAGGTTTGCACTGTTAAACTCAAATTCTAAGATCAACTTTTACTGGTAGTATGTTGTTTTCTACTAAAAAATTGAGTTTCATGCAGAAGTCAAAGGACCCTAAACTCAGCTGCAAGCTTAGCTACAGAAGTACAAAGCGTACAAATCTGCAATGACACAGCATTGTTCATGCCAAAAAAATAATCTTATATAAGCACAGAAGTCATTCTCCTATATCAACTAAAGTGGGTGTGGCCATTTCCATAAGATAACCAAAAAAGACTGTATTGCTTAGTGCTTGACTCTGCACTCTTTGTTTTGGAATGAACGTGCCTCTAAGATAAGAAAATGGAGTACTGTTTTACTTAGTTTATGTACCATTTTTGGATGAAAATATGCCACCAAACCTAGCCCCTGTCATTTGAAAAAGGCAGTTTCATTTGGCAAAGACAACTAGTCTACATGCATACTGAAAACTTCTCCCAGTATTGTAAAATAAGTAGTATAATTTCAAACAATATATTTTGACTAAGAAATTACTGAATTTATTTATTTAGGTAAACAAGAACAGCTATTCCCAAAAAAGTACTCTATTGCCAGTGTGGGTGGTATTTAAATTAGAAGAGTCCTCAAGTATAGCTTAGAGTAATTTTACCAGGAAATATGTTCTTTGGCTTGTCTACAATGACCTAGCTTTAAATTAGCTAATCTGGATATCAAGTAGCAGTTCAGCCACGTCAGAAAAGAGCTCATCAAGGGTGGGCTATTGTAATTTTTCCAGTAGGCTTTGCAGCCTGTATTGTGCTCTTGTTTAAATTATACTGATAACTGCACCCAAGCAAGCCAGTTTAAATGTAGCTTAGGTTATTCAGTATCCAGTCATAGGTGAAACTCATAGATGAGTATGCTAATACCTACCTAGTTTATTGATATTGCTGTGTATTTACTTTCAGTTGCATCATAGCTGTGGCCTCATAGAATGAGTGAAGGCCCAGGCACTTAAGGAGAAGAGACTTATCAATGTGACTAGTTCCTCCAGAACTCCCATTTTTTTTCCTGAGGAAAAAAAAACCACAACAAACATTTATTCTAATTGAACAATCATACCTGGCTGCCACTTCAAGATATTACCTTAACATTGACAAAGACACAAGAACCAAACTTTGAAAAGTGTTCCAGTCACATTACAATCCTGTATTTTATGGAAAGGTTTTTTTCTAACTTTTGCGTAATATAAAACATTTTAGTTAACTGGGATGAAGACATAGGTTATGATCTCACTTTCTTTTCTTTCTCACTTTCCTTTTCACCTGTTTTCCTTCTGACTTCAGGAAGGATTCCTAAGACCAGAGGGGAGCTAGAATTAGAGACCTAATCTGTAGACTGTAGTCTTTCAAAAACAGAAATCCCAGAGCTGAGACACATATCCATATGTATATTTGCTGACTCACAAAATTATTTATGTCCAAGCTTCCTACAGATGGAGCTATAATGCAGTTTGTAAGAGCCTGTTTTCTTTCACAGCAGATAAAGGGATGGCATCTCCAGAAGTGGGCTTCTTGTTTAGATGTCTTATGTTGTGTTTCTAATTTACTTGTTTTTTACTGGAGTAAGTATTTTTCAGAAGAGGTTAGTTTAAAAGGTATAGCTTCTGCTAGGTTGAGTTTTATGAAAAAAAGTATAAAATGGCTTTTGACATTGCTGAGCTTAATTTTCTTCCCATTTAATGCTAGTGCATTTAGCTTATTACTTCTTTCAATCCTTTCTTCAATATGGCAGTTAATACAGAAGGAGAAAAAAACCTAACATTTTTGAAGGAAACAGACAAAGACACAGGCTCAGTGTCATTCCTGTATCATTCTACTCTTGTTGCATGCCTTCTGCTATTTTGTCTTTTCTGTTATCTGGCTATGTCGTAGGCTTTTGGGACCAAAGCCATTTTCTCCACATGTGGAGTTACATGAATAGTATTCTAAAGTCTTTGTTTTAGAAAAAGGACAAACAGCTGTAATTTGATTTTTCTTAGGGTCTTCAAGAGGGTTAATCTTAAATTGTGTCTTTCAGACTTCTCAGGTACTTTATCCCTAAGTATTCATACTTTCCGATCTTCTATTGTGCCACCTACCTAGCAGACAGCAAGTAAGAGGGTGCCTGGGCTGGCACCATGGACAGAGGCCCCCTATGAAGCGGCTGAAGTTGTAGACAGTGCGTTCCTGACAAATCCTACTCACGTGTGTAACTCAAAGATTTCCATTATTTAATTAGGTTAACTGAATTATGTGCATTGGTAGATTTTGAGGGTGGATGATTCTTCCCCCCAAACTGGAAAAAAAACAACAATTCTTGTTCTATGAAATATCTGTATCTGTATTTGGAAGAATTCCAAATTGGCAACTGGTAGCTGAAAGATTCTGCAGTCATATTCCCTACCACATAATCTGACAAGAATAGTAAACACCATTATGAATCAATAGTCTAATCTTCTAGCATGACACTAACAGACTTTGCTTTTTGATAGTGGTCTTCTGCCCCCCCCCCCCCCCCCCAAAAAAAAAATTTTCAGCTCCCTGCAGTGTTCTCCATTGCTACATCTAATAAATATATACAGTTCTACCCCTAGGAGGAGACAATCCAGACACACTCCCTGTAGCATGTGGGGGCTTCCATTTTTATTTGCCTCATGAGGAATGGATTGGAGCTGCAAGACATTTCCTGACCCCAGAGAATACTATAATTCAAACACAGCTTCTGGAATTTCAGCACTGCATTGTAATTAGCCATTCTCACTGACCTGAAAAAAGAGAATAAGAGGATGTGTGGGGTGTGTGTCCTAAAATTATTGTTATAATCCATTTCATGTTCAACAGTTTGTCACACATCTGTAGCTGCGGACCTCTTGCTGCTACACTGGGACTTCTTAGTCACATACAGCCCTACATCAGCCACACCTGCAAGACTCGTGCAAGTGAGTTCTCAAGACTAGGTAGAGATGAGGTGTTCCTCAGCCCTGAAACAAAGCACTGTGTCCTAACACAGTGCCACTTGTCAAAGTTTTTTGCATATGAAGGTAGGCTCCTTTTGCTTAGTGTTGGCTTCTGTGAGATTATATTTAGTTCATCATATTCAAAATACAAGCAAAAATCCTTGTCTAGAGGCCCTAGGAATCCATTTTAGGGAACTGCTAATTTTGCCTAAAATCCTAAGGGCTGAGAAGAGATTCAGGAATGGAGAGGATATTCTTGCTGGTCAAGAATGTAGGCATGGAGCCTCCAGAGTAGCAAGGAGAATAACTTTTAGCTGAATTTATGATCCATAGTGGTGGTAATGTTAGGCTGCTGTCCCTGCATTGGGTTTTATGGTAAGTGCTTCTGTCTTACTGCAAATGATCTGTTTGTGGCCAACATCTGTTTATCTGGCACTCTCTAAACAATGGAAATGCTCCTTGGCTGGTGAGGTAGGCCTCAAAAGTGACACCTGTGACTAAAAGTAGCAAAAATGTTTCTCAGTGGACCACATGTGAACCAATTGGGTGTATGGTCCTATTAGTCTTGTGCTCCTGGCGCTAAACAGAAGAACATGTGGAACATGGAAATTATTTTCTGTGGAAAACAAGCTCTTCAAGATGTGGATCACAAAGATCTGAATATCTGAATCCCAAGTGGTACTTGATTGAGAGATTCAGTTGATAGTTATAACTGTATAATGATGACTTTGGGAAATTTCAGGTACTGAGAAAAAAAAGATGTTTCATATATTCCATCCCATATATCATGAGTCAAGCCAGTTCTTCCTTTTGAATATACACTAATGTTTGCACTTGTTGCCAGCACCAGTGAGCCTTGTCTGACACATATTATCAAGCGTATGAACCAAAGATAATTTGATGGTAAAAAAAATATATATTTACTTCTTGAAAGGCAGCTTGTGTTGATACTGAGTCCTTTTCTATGTAAATGATACTAAAATTTTATCCCCCAGGGACATCGTCTTGCTGTAGAACTGAGGGCATTCTCAAAAAAACAAAAATTGATGATATCTGCCATCTAACCTGAAAGCTGACAAGAAGAAAAGGTTTATGATGCAATTGAGATGTTGGCTTTAGAGTTCCTTGTATTTTGTTTAAGGAATACTTTTTTCTGTGTTACAGTAATGCCTGAATATGATGAAGGAAACACACTGCCTTTCCTCCTCCTTTCTGCCTGAGACACTGTAATTTATCATTTCAGAGTTGTACCTTTCAAGTTCACCAGAAAGCCACACAACCTTAATCTTGTGAGGTCTAGTGAATCAGACTTGGTGGTGAGACTGTAAGCCCTGTCTTGACATTGGACTACGTAATGGACAGTTTATTTCTGAATACCCGGAGGAAATGTGTTAAAGATTGTAAGCTCCTATGACGGTAGGGGCAGGCTGTACAAAGGGAGCATACTAAGCTGGGTAATAGAAGAATTCAAACATGAGGAGCAGCTTCTGTGTACCTTGTAGTCTTTTTCTTCCTTTGGTTGGGGAAAGGGCTGCAGCCTTCACCAGGATCCTGATACTGCTATGTGAGTCTCCTATGAGTACTACTTGTAAAGTTTACACTGTGTATAAACTAGCTGGAAGGTTGAGTGCTGTGAAGAAGTAGCTTGCCACAAAACTAAATTAGCTGTCAGAAGGAGAAGGATCTGCTATGCCAGATTCAGCCCCAAGGGTTATTTCCCTCCTTGCTGGCCCCTCTGAAATTTAGCACATCCTTTGTCCCTGTGATGTACCAAAGGGTTTGTTTGCTCTTTAACTAGAGAGAACTAAAATGCTGTCTGTTATCATTTATCCAATGTACCACAGTCTGACTAGTACCTTTTGCAATTCTAACCACTGTAGTCTTTTGTGTCTCAGCTTGCATTTTGTTGCCTAAAGTATTTTGGTTTAATACCTTATCTCTATGCATACAGATCCTAGTACAGAAGGCTTGAAGCTGCTCTATGCTATTAAAATATAAAAACAGCCTGAGATCTGATAATTGATAACATTTGGTGTTATCATTGATCCAGTTCTTCATGGCTTCATCAGTAGCTGAGGAGAATTCTTAGGGCCAACTCCTACTGATTTCAGTTAGGTGTGTTTCATTAGAAACCTTATCAGGCCCTAGACCCAAACTTTATACACAGTTACAATCCATTGGCTACATAAGTTTATAAAGATGTGCATTCAAGTGTTAATGATAAAGATTTGTTTTCAGATTAGAAATGTAAGACATACAGACTATTTCTGCATCAAATAACTCATCTTTCATATTCTGTGCCATATAGCCTCCAGAAGAATCCAACCTGGCAGCCAAAAGAAATCACTCTACACATGCTTGATATTTAACACCAGCATATGGGAGGGCAACCTAGGTGTCAAGTGAGAGGAAGTGGCAACACCCCATTTAGCTAGAGTGCACCATCAGATCTTATATCTCTTCTCTGCTTCTTGTCAAGCAAGTTCTCAGTTTTGGTTTGAAATGTCTGCTCCTTTTCCTTAATAAACGACTGCACTTGGAAGGTGGAGTGCTGAAGCACAAGCCTAGGCTCAAGAAAAAAGCCTTCCTATCTTCAGTGAGTTAACATGGAGAGCATCCAAGTGCAGGGAGATAAGGAGAAAAGGCTTGAAAACAGTCCTCCAATGGATCCATGCCACATTAGTCTTGTGAAAGATACTAGATGATAAAGAAACCATGAAAATGGTTGGAAAGGAAAAGAGGGAGCTAAAACCAAAAGCTTTATCTGGAACAGAAGGTACCTGTAATCGAAGATGTAGAGATTGCTCAGACATGAATGTTCCTTCAATCTTACTTTCCTTTCAGTCTGATATAGAAATGAAAGGATTATTTTTTATATTAACCATATTTTAAACCAACAAACAAGCACAATAGAAAAGATTAATAATTGCATAATTCAAGTCTGTCTGCCTTTTTTTCCTTCTCTAGATAAAACTGCCTTTGGCACATGCATAATTTCCATTTCAGCATATTCTTCTGATATTTCCTGTTCCTACCTGCTTCTTCAGGGGGAACTTGCACATTTAAAATATTTACTGACTTCAGGCTGTCTCCACAAACTTCAGTGTCTTTTACAATAACAGCTGAACATGCTGTCTGTCTCTGAAATGTAGTCTCTTCTTGTTTGGATATGGGACTATTAATTCCAGGGAAGAAAAGTGTTTGAATCGTTAGGTACATTATATTCAATTGTAGGATAAACCTATCACATAAAGGGCTGCAAAGATAGCATTGTTAGCCACAGAAATCATGGAAGTCTGAAGGCAAGACCTGCTTCCAGGAGGGATGTATAACAGAGGAAAAGAAAGTATAAACCTGGGTTATTTTGATATAGCAGTTTCCAGGACCTCTCTTGGAAGCACAGTCTAAAAGCAGACATAAACTTCTCTTGAGAAACCCATTCAGTATACTCTATGAACACCAGATCACAGAAAGTAAAGGCTTCATATGTATGTTTTTCCTTGACTGTGCTTAGAACATCCTTGCTATAACTAAGTATATAGGTCACAAAGTCCAGATTGCATCCAGATAATTAAATTGAGTAAAATATTCAGTAAGTATCAGATAATTAGATACTCTTGACTGGATCTTGGTCAGAAAGCCATAGCAGCCATGCCAACTCTTATAAAAAGAAAAATACGGTTGTAGGTCCTGTAATTATCATAACTGGTCATAATGTACTGTTTCAGTCTCATTTGAAAACTGGGGTCTGCAATGGCACAATATTTGCAATATATACACAGGATGTTGTAAATATGAATTGTAATAGGGCATTGCATTCCAAGTACTGGTGAGGAGCTGCTTTGATCTGTACAAATACATTCTTTGGCTAAGAATACACCAAACACTTCATTCACTGTAAAACTTTAGTTTTTTCTATATAGATTCACAGAATGCTTGAAAAGAAGCTGTCCTGTTACTAAGACTGAGTAACTTTATGATATATTATGATTCACAATTACATCACATATAGGAACCAGCCAACCAATACTAGAGAGCCATTACTTAAACCTCTGGCCATGTTCTATTATTTAAAAGATGTGTGTGTAATGGGTGGAAGTAGGAGAGCTTGGCAAAAACATTTAATAGTAATGTTTCTGGCTCCTCAGAACTTGTTCTTACAATTGCAATACTTCCTGCTACTGTACTTGTCATTACGGAGTTGTCCACCAATAGGAACAAGCATATGATGCATTCAGTTGCATTTAAGAATCAACGGTGACATAATCCTGTGATCTGCAATGGAGCTGGCACAGCCAATATATAGTAAGTCTTTCAGTAAGCAGCAAAATAAACAATCATAAAGATCTATACAATGGAGGGTTTTTTTCAACATACATATTAAGTTGGATATAAAAAGGTACCAACAGCCTGAAGCACTCTTTTACATAATAAACACTGATAGTAAAACTTGAGCTGTCAGGGCAAATCAGTGGTGTCAACAAATGTCAGTATACTCACTGTGCACTAGAACTGATGTAGGGAGTTTTATGCTGCCAGAGTTTTGGCATATAGTTAAAGCTTCCCAGACCACGTTTATGTGTTAGTTCTAATTTACAGTAGGATTGGAACAGCAAGGAACAATCACAGTATCAGAAAATCTTACCAGATTGTTGCCTTTGACACCTACCCCATGAACCCATACTCTTACCTGTTAGAGTTTTCCTGTCTATATCTCAGCTGACACCAGGGTGAAAGCTCTTTGGTCTAATACTGCCACATGTCTATCTTTGTACAATTTCCTTGGTACAGTGAAGTATTTGGAATGCTTATTCCTCCATCCCTTCTTGCACATTCTCCCAGTATGTTTCTATATATGGTATAGATGCAACCTATACAGTTTAAGACACTTCTTGAAATTATTTGCATCAAAATCTGTGGTGTAAACCATGCATGATGATGTGGTCTTCATTTTCACCTCTGGTAGAAACATCTTTTCCTTTTGGAAACAAGGCATCTCAGCTTTATTTTTCTTGAATTAAGCATTCCAAGGTTCAGACAACTCTAGTGGGATTTGTCACCCTTACATAAGAGATATATGGGGAGCCCCACAAAATCTTAATTAGCTTTGGAGAAGCTTAGACCAATATTAGGCTTCTTGAGGGATTCAAAGGGAGAAAGCTAGCACTGGCTTTGTTTTTTTTATTGCTTTGAGAATGAGAAGAAGAGAGGTTTTTCAATCTGTTACCGTGGGACTAAAAGCACTGGCTGAGTGCCAGGACCTAAGGAAGATTTCTCCCTGTGGAAAGGTAGAGCTTGATAGGAGATGATTACTTATTTAGCTGCCAAAGCCAATTTAGGCTTGCCTGAACCTGGGCAGGATAGAAGCATTTGTAGAGTCTATTGGCAGTGAAGATTCTAATGAAAGTCTAGGCCCAAAAGTGGTGAAAGAGTTTGGGGTTGTGTGCTTATTTTGGACCTAGAGTATCCAAGAAGGGACAGAGTTTTATATGACCCTGTAAGAGAGCTGTTCTGGAGGCCAGATGTATAAGCTGAAAGGTCAAGAAGAAAAAAGAAGTTCTCACAGTGACCTGCCAAAAGTGAGAGTACAATAAAAACATCTATACTGTTCTTCAATGTCATTTTAAAGTGCTGTGCATACCTATCCCAGATGTGGGTGAGTGACATTTAATGAGAAGGATCATCAGAATGATGATTTCATTATTCTTTTCACTACATGGATCTGATAAACACAGAAGACATCTCAACCATTGGATACAGAAATATGCCATGAAGAATTTGTCTGTGTTGTATATGCTGTGTATACTTCCATATGTTCAAATGCACATTCCCAAATTCATTATTCTTTAAAAACTATTGATTATATACTTACTTGATCATCCAACAAGATGGGCAAAATACTCTTCTGTGACTATTCACACTAACATCTTTCCCATATATTAAGAACCATACACTGGGAAATAAAAAGATTGCTTTTCAAAATGTTACAGAAGTAAAATTCTCCATTGTTAACTGAATGTACAGTAGAAATATTTATGCTTTATATTGACCAAGAATGGTGCTTTCAAGTTTAATTTTTTGAAGTGTTTAATCATTATCAAGTCTAGTGTTTCAGTATTATTCCTAGTGCCTAATGCTGTAATGGATTGTCAACACAGTCCTCATATTCGTGTCAGATCTCCTGACACTTTTAGCAGGAAACTGATGTAAATTCTGTTTTCACAGAGTGATGTTACTGGATTGAATTTACTACCATTACCCTTGTTCTGTCTTTTTTAAACTACGTTGTCACACTGTCACACAAAAAATCTATTACAAAGGTTTTATTAACAGTGATGGAGTTTCCCTGGGATGGGAGAATGGACAACTGACTCTATTTGCTAACAACTGCTCAATGCTCCAGGCAGGATATATTGCTTAAAAAACCCTTACCTCTCCACAGTTGAAGAACTACGGTTTCAGGAGCAAACACCATTTGAAACAAGGCTATACCTTCAAAAATTTTAAGAAGTTGCTCTGTCAGAGCCAAGGACTACAATTTGGTTCAGTTTGCATACAAAAATGGCAGGCAAGTCAAGCTTACTCATGGAGTTAAAGTTGAAAGTAAAGCCAAATGCATATCTAAAAAATGTAAATGCATGAGTATTGACATCTGAAAATAAGATATACATTGGGTGGTAATTCAGACTTCCAATATGATGTCTCATGGTTATTTTTACTGTTTACACAAAAATGAGTTGGCCATCCTGAACAAGTTTCAATATTGTTGGAAACATAAACAATTGCTAAGGAAAAATGAAAAAGATATGCGCTATAAAAATACTATAAATAGGTAAGAAGCAAAGCTTATTATGTGCTTTATATAAAATCTAGTGTGTTATCTAAAGAATAATGTAAATATTCTTTCTCTAGTCATATTCTTTCTTTAACTGGTGTTAAAGTTACACATCCTTTTTCTGTAACTAGTATTTTCTTTTACTGAGTGGTTTGAAAGACAGAAGAAATGAATGCTATTGCATTCAGTTCTAATAAACATGCATTCATGAAGTATGCGCATTTTAAATGTTGAACCTTTAATTGTAAGAAGTAGGGTATAGATTTTTAACAGGGAGAGGATAAACTGCTTTATATTTTGTTTCTCTGCTCAGTGGTAATAAGATGGTAGTGAAATGAATATTCATGTAAGTCCACTAGAGACAATATGAACTATGTAGTACTGCCAGGAATGTTAAAAATAATGATCTACTCAACTCCCTGGCTAAAAATTCCTGAGAAGGTAACAGGAATAGCATGAATGGAGACTAAATTATTGTCCAAGATTCAAGTCATTCTACTAGATACTGATCTAAATATCTATTAACACTCACATGAGGCACTCAAGCCCTCTTTTTCTTATCAACAAAGCATTCTTAATTCCAAATTAAATGCCCACAAAAAAATGATCTGGGAACATCTCTCAGAAAAGAGCATCTTAGTATTATTCAGTTTATCTGTCTCCAAAGGGAGGCAATTATACTGATCTACATTAACACTGTGAAATTAAATTATTACCAGTTGAAGATTTTGTTCTCCTAAAGTGGTCTGAAGTCTTTTGACATGAGATATTATGACTCTATTAAAATCATGCTTCGTCATCTTCAGCTTATACAACCAAAATTTTAAACTGGAAATCAATACTCAACTTACTTTCATTAACATGAAAAGTTTTCACACTTTTCCAAACTACTGGACACGTTTTCCCCTGTTGCTGATGAGGGGGAACTTATCATTGATGACAGTTCAAATTGCAAGGATTTGAATTAAATCTGACATTGCTTTCTGCTACAGTGGGAGCTTTTTGTATCACAGACAATGTAAAGGTCACAGTAGGCTTTCTTTATTAGCAAAATAGCTCCTTTTGTGTTAAACATTGTCCAGAGTCCCCAAAAAGAGGAAGTCAAGGATAGCCTTAATTCCATACAAAAGACACTCTTAGACATGTTTAAAAATCCCTAACACTGAACATCTAATTTCTGTGATTCTATTCTGAAGAGATTTTCCACATTACAGAGTTTGATGGGGCTAGATCTATTTCATCAAACACTGAACACGTCATTAAAATATTCAAGTGTTAGGTAAGAAATACAAAACTTTGATTAACTGAGACCTGCATAAATATTACAGGATGGGGTCCTATCCATAACAGATATTTTTTTAAATCACTTAATTTTTTCATGGTACAAAAGGGAAGTGAAAAGAAGGAATCAGTGGTAAGCACCATGAAAACATAAAAGAAGGTGATTCAAGAAATACATTTGAGATCATTCCAACTCCAGATTTAATTGCAGTCTCACCTTTACATCCACCTTTTCATTAAGAACTTTTCTTTCTTGCCCTCAGGTATGCAGACATGTAGGATGAAAAGAATAAGTGCATGTGATTTTATATTTGTGACATGGAGTCTTGTTTCTAATGCTGAGGAATTTTATTCTCCCCACCTTGTGACGTGTGGGGAAGCTGCAGCTCTAGACTGCTGGTTCAATGTAAATAATATTAGTATAGATTCCTAGGTACTCCAGGCTGCTGAAGGAGCAGCTGAAGGCGTGGGTAGCGTTGTCCAGAAGGGGGCATGATTAGGATGTCCAACAAAGGTGTTGACTTGGAGCCTACTGCCAGCAGAGCTCTCATGAAACAGCAAATACCCCTCCACAGTGATGAATTGCCCCCTCTGGCATAGGAGGGTTGGCTGATGTTAGGAAGTGCAAATTACATCTCCCTGTGGCAGCTTGTCTAAAGCTGAACCTTTAATTGTAATTAAGTGATGAATACATTCCTTTCATTTTTGTTTTGTTTTGGTGAATTCAGCTCTGATAAAGGTGACAGATTAATTGCACTGGGGAATGAAGTCATTGAAGCTCGTTGAGAAATGGTTCAAAAAAAATTTTTTTTTTTTTTCCCTTGAATTATCTAAAAAAGGTTTCAGCTGCAGGAGAGTCTTTCCCTTCTACCGCATCCAGATATCTGTACCACACCTTGAAATGCTATTTGTGTAATACAGTTGGGCACAAGCCACATGGTTTTGTTTGTGCTCTATAGGACAAGCATCTCAAAAATATTTCAGAATGGTCAGACAGATGTTCACATGGAAATCTCTCCTCCTGATGATTCACAGGATTTCCCTGTTCTTTAAAAAAAGAGATAAAATCTCAGAATATTTACAAAAGCAAATTGAGATGACTAGAAAATATATACCCATGTTTGTGGGGCTTTACTTGAACCAATAGTGTGAGTGGTGTGTGGCATAAAAATCCTCTCTACAGTTACTGGTAGTTCCAGTTGCTTTGCTCTGAAAGCTTGAGAAGAGGAGAGTCTAGGAAAGATCTGGTGGCCTCCTTCAGGGCCCTCTCTGGAACAAGAAGATGGCATGCAGACAGGGTGCTGCTCCCATTTTCTCATCTACCCCACATGAGAGGCGTCATACCCCTCTGCTCCCAAATGGGGCGAGAAGATTGAGGATCATTAAAAGAAGATGTCGTATCCTAATTGCTAGACTTGTACTTATTATTGTATCTTTTGGGAGCTTCTCTGCTGCATAAACTAAGCAGAGAAGGAGAGTAAGGACATGCAAGCAGATAAATCATGATTTAGAAATTGTTGCAGAGCATCTTCTAGTATTCTAGTATTATTCCACAGAGGGTGCTTTTCATATCAGAACATGTTAACCATGAGAAACATATTAGAATAAACAAGGGAACATCTAGCAAATTGTACAAGAGCTGATAAATAAAGTGATAGTTGTCTATATATGTCCATTTTATTCCATGAGCATAATGTGAAGAGGCAGCTTTGTGCAATGCAGTGGGGTTCTTTGTCACACAAAATAATGGTTTCCACCAAGTTAGTGCTTTGTATAATATGGAATTCTAGTTCAATATACAAAGTTTAGGTAAGTGACAAAGGATCAAATCTTTTATGACCAAACATTTCTGCTAATGCGTATTTTCCATCTTATCTACTCCATTACTTTTTTTTAAGCAAGTTGTTTTTATTGGACTATGAGTAGCAAATTCCTACAACTTTATAGCCATGTGACATTGTTGTCATTGCTTTTAGCACAGGAAATGGTACATCTGTTAGTAAAGAGACCAAAAGAACTCTCCCATGAGTCACCAAAAAAGCATTTGCCAAAACTAATTAAACTAATGCCAAATATGACAAGTCAGTTTAAGACCTATAACAATTTACAGTACACTGACTTTGCGGGAAAGGGGTAGAATATGGGGTGAAGGTAGTGGGAGGTTAGGGTAAGGATCTGAAGTATATTTTCACAGAAGAAGTAAAGCTCCCTTGTCTGATTTTTTTTTTCAATAATTCATCTACCTATGTTGAGCTAGCCCAAGAACTCTGCTAAAGAAGTGTTTTGATCTTGATTTTCATAAGGAAATTCAGAATGAAATACAGAGTTCTTTTAAGTATTAAGCTAAAGAATACACCAAGAAAAGCAATGTAAGTTTTGATAATTAAGACCTCGGAACTATTTTTTTCCCATTAAGCCTGCAAAACCAAAATATTGCATGTCTAGCTAAGACTTGTTTTTAACTTCAGAAAAGCATGTAAACAATGTATCAGGAAAGCTGAAATATCAATAATAATCAACCTGATTATATAATACTTAAGAAATTACTCCTTTTGAACTAAGTAGTCTACTTATTGTACGCTTACAGTTTCTGAAATCAGATTTTTTTTCCATTTGTATAGCAAATATAATAATTAAAATGCAGCTATAAGAGTACTGTAGAATTATTTAATCTAGATAAGCCATTAGATTTATTTTTTATTCTTAAAAACATTATTGCACGGTTGCAGTTTTTGGACCATAATGCATTGTGGAAGCAATGAGGAACACAAGGAGTACAGATGGGTTATCTAGAGACAAGACCAAGGCCCTATCATATGTGACTTGTTTAATTGACAAAAGACCCTCACACAAAACTAGCTTGCATCATCTGCCACCCCAAATCTTGTATCAAAAGAGTGTGGAGAATTGAGCCCCTGTTTTCATCTTAACCTTGCATTTGTCTCCAATGTCAGTCTTAACTGCCAAATTTTGTGCTGCCAGTGCCATGAACTCTTTCCTTCATCACTTTTCTGTGACAAAAGTATTATTTTAGTGATATTTTTATTGAGAATTAGCCCACCAGGCTAGCATTAACCATCAGAAATCCCTTTGCTCATAAATATTCTAATCCATTCTTGCATAATTCTATAGACACTTCAGTGATTCATCGCTCTCCATCTTTGTTTCAGAATATCTTTGTGTCCTCAGCCTTCCTGTTCATGTTGATATATCTTCTAAATTAACTTGAGCGAGTCCAAACAATTATTATCAACTAATTTCTTCCTTCTTTCCAACTAGTTTAAAACCAGTGTAGCGGATCTTACTTGTTTCAAATCTAGGAGTTTGTACTTTTGACTCAAATGAGGATTTTGTGATATCCGAAAACGTTCTTTCAGAAAAAAATTTCCAAGGTCTCATGACCATTGTCGTGAGCTTTTAATCAGTCTTCAACACTACTCGTGATAAATTTCTGATGCAAGTAGGTGGCATTTGCAGGTGTCTCTCTAGCACCCTGGAAAAATTCTTACTAATAGTTAAGTTTTCCATAACTTCTTACCCTGCTGCAGCCCTGTCCTGCGCACATATTTCCTGTTTTTAAAGTGAATATCTTCTGATAATTTAGGATATTTAGTGTTCCTAAATTAATATCTAATCCCATTATGTGGGATGAAGTATGTCATACTGCTTTCATTAACTAAATTGAAACATCTGTGGCCCAAAGTTCCCTGGCATGGACTCAGTGATCAAGATCTCCTTAATCTTTTTGGTAGTTCATGATTATTTTTCTCTGTTAGAAACTCCTGGTCCTAACATCTCCTGTTTGGATTACTACGGTCAACTTAACCAGGACTAAATGATGACATTCATTTAGAAGATACAGCTAGGTCAAAACATAAAACCTTTTCTATGACATGCAAACTACTTAGAAACCTACAGTAATACTGCTGTAGACAGAACTGTTCACATCCACATTAAGTTTACTGTATGCAGGTTAGAAATTCTGTAATGTCCAAACTTTAGTTTCTGAAATTGTTCCTTCTTCTAATCCCATAACTTGATGATGCACTTATTCTTCATCCTTTTGTTCCCAAAGGTATTCCAAGCTCACTGATTTTAGGCACATGGGATACAGATCATCCATTCCCTGAATTTCTCATAAAAGGCGTGATAAATGGGTTCAGTTTTTATAGGAATGGGAGTCCCCATTTTAAGGAAAGGATAATCCTGACTACTGGATTTTATTTTTTTAACTAAGAAAAACTATAGGGAAAGAAAATAAAGGAGATAACTACAAAGCTACGATATGAACTGATTCTGCATCTAGTTGCAAATACAGTATTTTTTGGTCAAGGTCAACGATAAAAATCTACTGTGGTAAGAGATAGAAAATTATTATTATACAGAAATAAAAGCATTTATACTCTAAATGGAGACTGAGAATAAATGTTATTCTTCTCTGACATAGACAACTTTTGGATTATGTTTTTCTCATAAATAGAAGAGGACTACAAGATTTCCTTAGAATTCTGTGTAAGGTGTAGATAGCAGAGCAACTTTAGAAGACTGTCTTATCAATCATACCACATCTATAGCATATACAAAGTAAAAAGTCATGGCAGTCAGGCAAAGTTCCCAGTGACTGGAAAAAGAGAAACATGCCCATTTTAAAAAAGGATAAAGAGGAAGAGCTATCAACCAGTCATCCTTACCTCTGTACCCTGTATCTGTAAGAGAATGGAGCAGATCCTCCTGGAAGATGTCAAGGCATATGGATGACACGGGAGTGATTAAAGACAGGTGACAAGGTTTCACAGAGGGAGAATCATGCCTGACTGATCTGGTGGCCTTCTAAGATGGAGTGACTGCATTGGTGGATAAGAGAAGAGCAACTGATGTAATCTATGTTGTCTTCTGTAAGACCCACAGAACATCCTTGTCACTAAATTAGAGAGGTATGGGTTTGATGGATGGATGATTCGATGGCTAAGGAATTGGATAGCCACATCCAAAGAGTTGCAGACAATGACTCAATGTCCAAATGGAGATCAGTAACAAGTGGTGTCCCTCTGGAGTCTGTAGTGGGCTCAGTATCTTTATTAACAACATAGGCAGTGGGATTGAGCGCACCCTCATCAAGTTTGAGGATGATACCGGGCTGAGTGCTGCAGTTGATACACTTGAGGGATTTGGATGCCATCCAGAGGCACCTTGACAGGCTTGAGGAGTGGGCCAAAGTAAACCTCATGAAGTTCAACAAGGCCAAGTGCAAGGACATGCACCTGGGTCGGGGAAGTCCCTAGTATTGATACAGACTGGGGATGAATGGATTGAGAGCAGCCCTGTGGAGAAGGACTTGGGGGTACTGGTAGATGAAAAATTATATATGAGCTGGCAATGTGTGCTTGCAGCCTGGAAAGCCAACCATACCCTGGGCTGCAGCAAAAGCAGCGTGGTCAGTAGGTCAAGGGAAGTGATCCTCCCCCCTCTACCCCGCTGTGGTGAGATCCCACCTGGAGTACTGCAGCCAGTACTGGGGTCTCCAGCACAAAAAAGACATGGACCTGTTAGATTGGATCCAGAGGAAAGCGGTCAGAGGGCTATAACACTGCTCCTATAAAGAAAGACTGAGAGAATTGGAGTTCTTCAGCTTGGAGAAGGGTCCAGGGAGACCTTATTGTAGCCTTTCAATACATAAAGAGAGCTTATAAGAAAGACTGAGAAAGACTTTTTACCAGGGCCTATAGTGGCAGGACAAGGGACAAGAGTTTTACACTGAAAGAGCATAGATTTAGACTGGACGTGAGGAAGAAGTTTTTTACAATGAGGGTGATGAGACACTGGCACAGGTTGCCCAGAGAAGCTGTGGATGCTCCCTCCCTGGAAATGTTCAAGGTCAGGCTGGATGACGCTTTGAGCAACCTGGTCTAGTGGAAGGTGTCTCTGCCCATGGCAGGGGGGTTGGACTAGATCTTTGAAGGTCCATTCCAACACAAACTATTCTGTGATTTTATGATTCTAAATAGAAGTATAGCATTATATAGCAAGCGATTCTACATGTTAAGGCCTAAATTAAGAAATTAATGCTTGCTACTAACTTTACAAAATATTAGGCAGAAATCAATTGGTAATCCAAAAACTGGAGTAGTATTTGATATATGATGACTTTCAGGAGTGAGATTTTTACTAGGGAGGAAAACAGTACCTTGAGGAATGAAGGACTGCCTAGATGATTTTGTAAATATCTGAAAAGCCTTTTAAATAGTTTTGGCAGAATCATAATCCTCTCAAACAAAATGTATAAAATGAGGACTCATTATAAAATTAGGACTAAAGTCAGAGGAAAAACAAGCAATTCCTTTGAAGAGTGAGACACCTCTATTTTAACTCTTTGTTAGTCATAAATTAAGTTGTACTGATTATATCTAGATAAAGATGTTTAAAGGTTTTATATATGTTAAAACTTCAAGTGTATACTACTTGTCAAAAAACATAAACACACATGGGTAAAGCTTAGCCTGTTATACCTGTAAAACCAGAGGAAGTCCACTGACTTCAGTGGAGTTTTTTTGAGCTATATCTTACAACTGAAAGTAGGATTTGGCTCAATGTATTTTTCAAAGAAAAAAAAATAAATAATGACATGTGTGTTAGAAGCCACATAAGTTCATGTATCATCCCTTTCTCTTTCTTCCAAATGAAAGCCTAACAAATAAAATGCTATAAAAATGCGTAGAATTAAAAAAAAATAAAAAGCAGAGGGTATTTTTTTACTATCAGCTTTCAAAAAAAATCCCCAAAGAGCATGTTAGAGTGAATTAAATCTCCAGTGAATGCTGTTCTTTGTCATAACAAGAAAACAAAAAAATTACAAAACACAAACCAACTTTCAGAATAAGGTTATGATTTAGCAGAACAAAACCAAAGCTTTTGGTATTGTATTTGTTTATTTGCTTTGGCATTAGCTTATTTTTTGATTGCGCTTCAAATACTCAGTTTTGCCTATCTGTATTTCTTGCTAGTTTAGTGGGGTTTGTAAAATAAGAAATCTCTTGAAAACAGGCTTTGGATAAAGCTGAATAATAAACATAACAGTCTGTCAAAACCAGCTATCAGACAGACATTAATCTGATCTATTTGCAGTCCAGCATCATGCTTGAAAGTAATACAGAAATACAGAAATTTAGGGCTTTTTTGCTCCAGTTATTCTGTTTTCTCTATTCCAGCCCCATTTAAAGATTCTGAAGTCCTCTATTATGAAGCAAACAATACTCAAAAGAAATAGAAACAGTGTAGGACTTCTACAACTGTGATATTACTGTGTCCTGAAGAGAGGTTGAATTCTAGATCTTGTTCCATAAAGACTTTTTTAATTTACCAAATGAAAAGACTGATGTTCCTGGGTAAATAGACCCTTTTGACTAGGTAAGCTGCAGTTTTCCTTTAACTTTTTTTCAGTTATGCTTAAATGTTAAAGCTCTTATGCTCTCTTTGGCAGGGATAATGAAGGGGTGTAGATTCATAAACAGAAAGAGATGCTTCCTGGAGTTGTCTTTGCAGTGGGGTGGAATCAGAGAAATCAGATATGCATTGAACACGCTTGTTAAATTCTGCAGTACATCATGATGAATCATCCTGACAAATCTCCAAAATCCTTAGATTTGACCTTGTCTTTGTTGCTGTGATTATGGAGAAAAAATCTTTTATACTGCAGGAGACATCCAGGCTCCCCACTCCCCCCCAGGAAAAGCATTTTCAAAGTACAATCATGTAGGCTGTGTCACCAGCTAGAGAGGAGAAGCAAAAGCCACACCCACGTTCTTTTAAAAGTTTTTTTCCCCTCACAGAATCTTTGTTTTAACAATAGTCAAAGAAAATAAAATCTCAATTGAAAACAGAAGTCAGAAGCCTCCCTGCTTTGACCAGCCAGAGGAGGGAAGGGAGGAAAAGACACCCGTTCTCCAAAGCTCCTAATACAAGCACAGCTACAGAGAGCCAGACTGCAGTCTCTTCTGTGCAGCTTTTCTTCCTTTGACATGATGCTGCTTGATAAGCTATTGTGTAATTAGAAAAAGCCATGGTGGGTCAGAAATCGCCAGTTCGGAAGAAGCAGAGATGGGGAACACCTAGACTTGATTGATTTGTGAGGAGTGAGAGGGCTGGAGGTTTGTGAATTGTTTACTCAAGGAATATTTTGTGTTCTGTCTCATTTGATGACACATTTTTGAGGTAGCCTCTTGTGAGAGGTTTGAAACCCTACCGTTATGCTCGGGTCTAAACAGTGCAATACAAGTGCAGGTCTGTGTTTCAAGGAAGAAAAATCTAACTAATTCCAAAGAAACTGTAGTCATCAGCCACTAGGAATTTCCCACCAGAGGTAGAAAAGGGGGTTGGATCATCAAAGCCATGGGAAGATGCAGACATGTTCTGGAAGTCCAGGAAGAGAACAAATGAAAGCATGCAAAACACTCAGAATAGAGGAAGCATGGGGGTTATACTGAAAGGTACTGGTTTTTCTAAACGTAAATATTTTGCACAGTAACCTGGCTGTATATTGCTATAAAGTACCTTGTTAATGTGCTGTTATGTTAGTGTTAGATTTTGCCAAGAAAATCTCTCTGTATGCTTCCTTAATTGGGAATCCAATAGGGTATATTTTCCAAGTGTTTTATTTTAGCAATGTAGTTGCAAAGACTTATCTGATACTGGAAATGTGGCACCTGAAAATATTATTTGCTTCTACTGCAAGCTCAGACTGGCACCATATAAAATATTCAATAAGCACTTTCAGGAGGAAAAAGGTACTACTAAGGTCTTTAGAATACTTACTGTAACCTCTAATCACTTGTTTCTGTGTATCTACCTCTAAACTTAAGGAGCAATGTATTTACAGAGGCAAGGACAGAGGAGAGCAAAAGTAGAACCGAGATGTACCAAAGAGCTGGGATTATTCAAGGAAGAGAGTGCCAAAAACCTTAAGATTTTTTAATGCAACAGGCTTCTTTAAATCCCATTGTGCTGAAGAAATATTGAAATAAGGATGAATAACTTTAAATTAACTTTTAATTTTGCTTTGTCTGTAAATTGCAGTGAGACGTACGTAGACATCTCCAGTTGAAAATAAAACTTTGTTTATGCTAGTTCACAGCTTTAATTAGATGATAAGTCAGAAGTCTCCTATAATCTTCAGTTCAGAAAAAAAATCCTTTGTTTTTTGGTGGTGTTTGTGAAAGCAAATCTAATTTTGGAATCCTAAAATAGTCTGTACCCTTATGTTTAATCGTACTGTCTGAATGTATTGCATTAGAATCACAGAATCACAGAATTGTCTAGGTTGGAAAAGACCGAGAAGATCATCCAGTCCAACCATTGACCTAACACTTGACAGTTCCCAACTACACCGTATCTCTAAGCGCTAAGTCAACTTTACTCTTAAACACCTCCAGGGATGGGGACTCCACCACCTCCCTGGGCAGCCCATTCCAACGCCTAACAACCTGTTCTGTAAAGAAATGCTTCCTAATATCCAGTCTAAACCTTCCCTGGCACAATTTGAGCTCATTACCTCTTGTCCTATCGCCTGTTACTTGGTTAAAGAGACTCATCCCCAGCTCTCTGCAACCTCCTTTCAGGTAGTTGTAGAGGGCGATGAGGTCTCCCCTCAGCCTCCTCTTCTTCAGACTAAACAACCCCAGTTCCCTCAGCTGCTCCTCGTACCACATGTGCTCCAGACCCTTCACCAGCTTCGTTGCCCTTCTCTGGACACGCTCGAGTAATTCAATGTCCTTTTTGTAGTGAGGGGCCCAAAACTGAACACAGTCATTGAGGTGCGGCCTCACCAGTGCCGAGTACAGGGGTAGGATCACTTCCCTGTCCCTGCTGGCCACGCTATTTCTGATACAAGCCAGGATACCATTGGCCTTCTTGGCCACCTGGGCACACTGCTGGCTCATGTTCAGCCGGCTGTCAATCAAATTAACCCCCCTAAAAGGTAGCATGCAGTAGTTCATATCCTAAACTCCAAACCAGAAACGAGAAGAAATACAGTATTTTGAGCCAGTTGCAAAATCAAAATATAAAGTCCATACAGAAGGTGTTGGTGAAAACACATTATGTTATGATCCTGCAGACCTGGAAGTTGACCTGGCATTCTGAAGAGGGACTGAACTATGTAGACCAATTTGAAAATTTGCCCTGTGGAAGAGCAAACCAACATTCTTGTTTGTAACTCAGCATGTATTTTTCACCTCAGATTTTATGTACTTGCAAGCACCCCAGGAAAGCAAATATTTGAAAACCAAAAGTGTAATTTTGAAGGACAAACAAAACAGGATTCATTCACGTAATACTGAGTGTGCAGAAATGCAACAAAACTCAAAGCAGAGATCACCAATTAAGATTAAAGAGGGCAATGACAGGCAGTTGACATCACAGCCAGTGTCAAATGTATCAGGGAGCCTGCTTCCCATGAAACAGTGATGCTGAGATAACTGATGCAAAAATTATTTTTCTCCTCAAATGATGATGTTGCAAAGTGTTGACCTGAATTGGGGCACTCCTTTTTGTCCTGCACTGGGATGGAAACATTGAAAATGTATTTACAACTGAACTGTGGCTCATTATACAGTGACCTTGTACAGAGACCTTTTGTTTAGCAGCAGAGACAAAGTGAGCATGTCAGCTAGGGAGTATAACTGCCGCCTTCTTCTGTCTGTGCATGAAAGGCTTTTGAGTCTCCTTTGGCTACAGCTGAGATACAGTCACATCTGAAAGTTGGTGGAATGCCATCAGTGTGAGTGAATATCCCACACAAGAGTCTGCTAGGCTCAGATATGCCATGCTCAGTTTATTCCTGAGGTCATGCTAACATAAAAATGCTCATGAAACGCTTATTTCAAAATGCTTCTTCCGTCTTGTCCTCTCTCCCCTTTTCCCTTCCCCTATCCCAATTTTTTGGCATTGCCTAGTGGGAAGCACACAGAGAAGCACTGCAGAGAGAAGCTGCAGTGAGTATGGTACATGGGTTGTATTCACAAACACAGGAATGCTTCTTAAAAGATCAGTTCTTTTCATTGTCTTACCGCAGAACAGATAGTAGACTTCCCTTCTGTTCTTCTTCCAAAAGGTGATCTTTTGGGAGAGAGGAAATTCTTATTAATGGATGCTAAATGCATGACTTTACATTTTTGTACTGTTGAGTTTGCCCCATGACTCCCATCGTCAAACTTGCCTAATTCTTACATCATGTTCTGGTTCTCCTCTGGATGCTTGGCACCCCTGACCAGGGGCAACAGACAATGCTTTTATCTTTACACCTATTAGTGACCTTGTAATAAATTTTTAAAAATACTGAATCTATCCTTGCAATGACTTTCCAGAAAGAATTCCTTTCCACTGAATGGTTTTATTTTAGCCAAGTACTTCCCCTTCCAGCATAACTCATTGTGTTTTCCTATTTAGTTAGTGTTTTCCACCTCTTAAAATTCTTATATTAATCCTATAGCATTTAATTTCTGATATACCATCATACCAAATGTCTTACTGAATCTGGATGAATTAAATCTATCACCTTTTGTATTTTAGAAGTAATGGTTTTCTCATTAAGAGATAAATACTGAGTTAACGTGGCATAGCCTGAAGTCTCCTTAAGGATAAACAAATGCTAGTTAAGCTAGACAGTTCTAAATGCAAACAACTGGCTCTGCTTGCTAGTTTTGAAAGTCCCTGATTCTGCAAGTGCTTACTTATGATTGAACTGCCAAAGTGGTCTCACAGATGACAGGGTTGCTTATTGGGGAATACTTTTGGTGAAAGTTAAAGGATGTGTGTAAATTCTTTCCAGTGTCAGGACCAAAATCGTGTGGGTGAAACGTCAAGATGCAGCCATTGACCCTGACAGAAAAAAAAAGTAATAGAAATAACTGCTAAAATGAACAGAGATGGATCTGTTTAAAGTGCAAGTGAGAACAGAAGAGGCCCATAGAATAAATCTAAGGTGTTAAAAGTGGGACTGATACAAGTTTGGCTCAGGCTCTCTGGGCTTTTAAAATCCAGACTTTGGTGTGTAGTATGGTGAACAGGATGCTTAGTATGGTCCCTCACCCATTGCCTGCGCATAGAAGGTGAACCAGAATGCTTGCTTTCAATTAGAATTCCTACCTGTTTGATGAATTCAGCTCACCTGTGCCCATTTTTAGGCCCCCTCTAGGTTCTACTTCCATAAATTGCCATAACTGGAGTCTGCATAGACCTAAATTTGCAATCTGTAAAAGAAAATAATGCTTTTCACTACTAAAAATCAGGCATTTCTGGCATAGAAGTATTTCCAACTTTTTCCTAAAGAAATGTGTTCCAGAGGGATACATGAGTAATTTCAAGAATCAGTCAAGTTTTATAACATGTTTATAGAGCTCTTTGCAATAAAAATTATTTTTGCCTGTCATGTTATCAAAATATAACATGTATATAGACCTATTGTTAAACGTTAGGGGTTTTATTTATTGACATTATTGTCCTAACTGCTAAGGGGTATTAAGCCAGGTTATTAGTACTGGGGCATTGACCTTCATGATGCACAAATGACACAAATCACCTAAAGGTGCAAGACATGCCTCCAGAAAGGGGCTTTTGAAAGGCTGGAATTAGAACTTTTTTCTGTTCCCTGGCTGGACAATTCACTACCTACATGTTTAGCCAGCAGTTATGACAAGCCTTCTGAGTACCCTGCTGTACTAAGGACTTTTTTCCCATGAATGAGTTTTCTTATCTTTTTGCAACATCTGACATCCATTTAAATAAAATGTCAGTTTCCTATGTCATTTATGCAGAAATTTCAGCAAGAAATATAACCTTTTGCTGCATTTGCCCCTGACTCCTTAGAAATTAACCACAGTAAAAGTTGGATATTACTAATAAGACAATTACTTCATTGTTTTTTGCTGCTAGTGCTGTTGTAAGCACACTTCAAGAGAACTTCTTGTGGGCTTTAACAAACTGTTTTATGAGCATAAGATTTATGACGGAAGAACGTATTCCTATCTGAACATGAACGTCTCTCAGGGAAGGCAAAAAGGGGTGCAAATGAATTCAGACTTTTCTTTTCTGAAGATGCTGCCTTTGGTTTTGGCAGTGTCTTCTTACTCCAGGACATCAACGTCTGAAGATTTTGATAAGCAATCAGAGGAATCAAGTTCTCTTTCCATCCATTTCATTCTGCAACTCTCCCTCTTCAGAATCCCAGCTGGAGTACCAGAGGGAAAATAATTTTTATATTTAAGCTTAGTACCATTCATTAATAATTGAGCTACAAGTACTAGTTGAATTCTTCTAAATTACCACACTACCAAAGAGTTGCTTGTCTTAGTCCTTATGTTAAAAATGGCTTGATATTTTTGAAGTTACAGCATCTCTTTGAAATATTTTGCTAAATGCCAGTTTTCTGGTATTAAAACCTAAGTTAAGCTTTGGTTAGTTTGGGTCAGCTGTCCAGGTTCTGTCCCTTCCCAACTTTGTGCCTGCCCTGGCCTATTTGCCAGGAGGGCAGAGAGGGAAAAAGAGAAAGCCTTGATGCCCTCCAAACCACTGCTCAGTAACAACCAAAATGCTGCTGTCTTATCAACAGTTTTAGCCAGAAATCCAAAACATGGCACCTATGAAGAAAGTTAAATCCATCCCAGCCAGACACAGTACACCTTCACAGAATCACAGAATCATCTAGGTTGGAAAAGACCTTGAAGATCATCCAGTCCAACCATTAACCTAACATTGACAGTTCCCAAATACACCATATCCCTAAGTGCTATGTCAACCCGACTCTTGAACACCTCCAGGGATGGGGACTCCACCACCTCCCTGGGCAGCCCATTCCAACGCCTAACAACCCATTCTGTAAAGAAATGCTTCCTAATATCCAGTCTAAACCTTCCCTGGCGCAACTCGAGGCCATTACCTCTTGTCCTATCACTTATTACTCGGTTAAAGAGACTCATCCCCAGCTCTCTGCAACCTCCTTTCAGGTAGTTGTAGAGGGTGATGAGGTCTCCCCTCAGCCTCCTCTTCTCCAGACTAAACAACCCCAGTTCCCTCAGCCGCTCCTCGTACGACCTGTGCTCCAGACCCTTCACCAGCTTCATTGCCCTTCTCTGGACACGCTCGAGTAATTCAATGTCCTTTTTGTAGTGAGGGGCCCAAAACTGAACACAGTCATCAAGGTGCGGCCTCACCAGTGCCGAATACAGGGGTAGGATCACTTCCCTGTCCCTGCTGGCCACGCTATTTCTGATGCAAGCCAGGATGCCATTGGCCTTCTTGGCCACCTGGGCACACTGCTGGCTCATGTTCAGCTGGCTGTCAATCAACACCCCCAGGTCCCTCTCTGACTGGCAGCTCTCCAGCCACTCCTCCCCAAGCCTGTAGCGCTGCTGGGGGTTGTTGTGGCCCAAGTGCAGCACCCGGCATTTGGCCTTATTGAAACTCCTCCAGTTGGCCTTAGCCCATCGCTCCAGCCTGTCCAGATCTCTCTGCAGAGCCTCCCTACCCTCGAGCAGATCAACACTCCCACCCAACTTGGTGTCATCTGCAAACTTACTGAGGGTGCACTCGATCCCCTCGTCTAGGTCATCAATAAAGATGTTAAACAGGAGTGGCCCCAAAACCGACCCCTGGGGGACACCACTCGTGACCGGCCACCAACTGGATTTAACTCCATTCACCACAACTCTTTGGGCCCGGCCATCCAGCCAATTTTTTACCCAGCGAAGTGTGTGCCCATCCAAGCCACGAGCAGCCAGTTTCACCAGGAGAATGCTGTGGGAAACAGTGTCAAAGGTGTTACTAAAGTCAAGGTAGACAACATCCACAGCCTTTCCCTCATCCACTAAGCAGGTTCCTAGCTACAGAAAGTTACCTGTAGTGAGTAAGTGCAGTAAAAATAATGACAGGTAAGGAAGATGATAGCATAGGAAGAAGAACAGAGCTCTAACTTGTATTTAATTTTGCTATGTGCTTTCCTGAAGCCCTGAGCCACTTCCCTTAGTGGGAACTCAGTCATTTCACAAAGTGCCTGACTATAAGTTTTGCTGAACATTTCATGCAACCCCTTTTCAAAAATTGAGTTGAAGTTCCTTGGCCCCAGTTTAAAAAATAAACTGTCCTAGGCTTCCTGCAGTGTGAAACAGCGTATAATTCAGTGTGAATTCCTGAGCTACCTTGAAGCTACCCGGTGACTCAACACAATGCAGCTCAGCACCGTGCACGGAGCTCTGAAGGAGCAAGCTCTTGAGCTTGCCAGCTCAAGCTGCAAAAGCAGTACATTGCAGGTAATATCACACTCAGTGATCCTGAGACTCCCATCACAAGCATGTAACAGTCAGAAAAGCAAATAACTTGGTTGCCATTTCTTAAAGACAGCGCAGTGTAACTTCCACGTGACAGAATGCTGACTCTGTTATGCCCCTGAATTTTGTAAACTGTCATTTTCAATGAAGAACCCATACTGATTTCTTCTTACTTGCTTGTGCCATATAACTACATTGGATAACCAATCAATCAGGACTACTAGCACAAGAAATTTCTCCTTATATCCATACTGAAAACAAAGTAGGTCAAGGATAATTTCATAGTTCATATAACCCTCCTCTACTTTTGTCCACCTCTGTGGTGTTTTTACATCTCCGAGGGGGAAAAAGGCAAAAGAATTTGGGAATTTATTTTAATTCATTTTAATAAAAATAGGTCTGAAAACATCCAGAGGTCTACCACTCATCCCTAGCTAAGGAATTCAGAGCTACTGGTGTGCCTGCTGGGTACCTGTCTCCTGGTGCTATGGTGTCGCCTCAGAAAGTGGCACTTTCAGCCAAAGTGGTATGGATGTATTAAAGGAGTGTGATGAGATGGAAGAAGTGGAAAAGCTTGAAGATAAGGATTTTGATAGATATGCTTCGTTGCCAGCTCTTGCCTACAAGGTGTGACCCTTGTATACACTTAATGACGTTCAAAAAATTCATAAAGCACATTCCACGGTGAGGGGAAATGGATGGGTCGGTTCACTCACCAACAATGAAATACAGGTGTTCGTAGGGTGGAGTGAAGCTGCTATTTAACAGTGCATGAAATGCTACACAACCTTTTGATCAGGGTGGGAAGAATGCAGTAACAATTTGAAAGCACAGAGGAAATGACAGACTATAATTACTGCAAGCAGTAAAATGAGTCTAGTGCCCCACCTCTTGCACAAAGCAGTAAGAATCTTTAACTAAAGCATTTTATTATTTGTTTTTGTCTTGAGAGCAAAAAGCTGAGCAGTATGACATTGAGACAGTAGCTGAGTAGTTACTTGCTGGTGGTAAATGAAGGAGCAATGAATTCCCTGTCATTTCGGTTCCAGACTGGTGACAATACAAATGGAGGCTGTACTCTAGGGAGAAATCTGCTGCCCAAGCTACACTGCCAGGTGCAGCATATCACTTAGATTAAACAGCAAAAGTGACCCTTTATTATGCTGCAGCTTCTACAGCTGCAGCTACTATACGTCAGCTGTAATGGTGTAGCATAACAGATTACAAACCTGTAATACAAACACAAGTGAATGCTACCTGCTGAATCACTAGCTCCACTTTTATCCAGTGTTTTTTACACAATGGATGATAGAAAACATCTAACCTTATTCTGCAGAGGGATTGTACTCTGTCATGAAATACAGCTGTAGGCAACCTGTATGTGTGTAAACCACTAAATTGTAATTCATATAACACCAAAATTTTGTCCTTGGCTCCTTCTTGTGTTGTTTTCTATAAACATAAAATATGTCATCTTTAATGACTTGTTTTGCCTTTGTTGGTGAGGAAGCAGAACTATTTTTCAGGACACCTACTGTAAATGTAGGAAAAATATTTTTAAAAATTTTAATTAATGGGGTGAAAAAAATAAATTGGCATTGAAGTCACTGTGAATCAATAACTTCGTATCATATTTGCTCACATTAAATAGAAAAAGACTTATTTTGAAACATAGTTAAGCTTGTATATAAGTCTACAATAAAAAAATTTAAATCAAAAGTAAGAAAGTTTTGATGGTGCAGTGCCCAGAAAAGGCTACAGGTTACTGTGACAGATTGCTCTGTATTTTTATTTTCTTTCCACAAGATTACATTTTTCCATTGTGTCCTGGTTTAGCCAGGATAGGGTTAAGTTTCCCCAGCAGTGGGGGAAGCTCTAACCGGGTTATTCATATATCATGCTGACGTCACATCCTGGCGCCAGCGCGGGAGGAATCGATGATCGTGTGGTTGGCGCAGCCGGTTCTCTCACTGCTGTATCAGTATATATTTTGCTCTGTTCATTGCTATCACTATTACTGTTATTGTTATTGTTATTGTTTGTTGTGTTGCTGTTGCTCTGTTGTATTAAACCTTTCCTTATTTCAGTCTCGGGGCTTTGTATTTCACTCCCTTTGTGGGGGAGGGGCAGCGGCCACGTGGTCTCAGACCCCGGCAGGGACTAAACCACCACACATTGAAATACACAAATAGGGTTCTGAGAGATTATTTACCTCTGATTTATAAAAATGCTGTTACTTCTTTGGTGTACTTTCAAACATAAAAGGATTTAGAACTGAAACTAAGTGCAGTCAAGTTTCAGATGATGACTCCACTACGTTAGTTTTATTTTCTTATTAAATTGTTTACATTAATGACTGGGAAGTAATTACCAGCATGCCTTTCTTTCACAATTTCCCAAACAGTAAGGGATATCTAACTTGCCAAAGGCAAGATAACAAAACGTTTAGTCCCAGTCTGCTTCTTCATGCACCGACTCTTCTCTTACAGGCATGCTTCCTTGATTCTCAATGGTAAAATTTTCTTGATCTTTGTTAAGTGGAAAAGAGATGTCTGAAATAAAAGTGCTGTCATCAGCCTGAAGGAATACAGGCATAGACTACTTTAAATGTAGATGGATAAATACATTCTGTGTTACCAAAAATTAAGAGAAAAGGGGAAGTTTGAGAACCATTGAGGTAAATGGTGAAGAGACATAGGTTTCCACCAAAAAACATTGATGCAATTTCACCAGCAGGTGTTGTGGTCTACTGCATATCTGTATTGTATCAGGAAGTGAAAGTACTGGTACCAGTTTCCTAGATGTCTGTGCATCCTTCATGCTTTCTAGCTCTTTTATCCTCACTCATAAAAGTAAGTTCTGTGTGCAGAGCTTGACATAGTAGTAAGATATGATAAGCACCCAGCTTTGGAAGGAGTAAGAACTTGTTGTTCCTGGCTGTGTGCTTAATCATTTCAAAGCAGTTTTGAGGTGGGTAACATAAATACATTAAAAGAATCTGAGCAATCTTCTTTCCCAAACTGGAAGCAATATAGGCTAATGGAAAACCATTAGACCAGCAAGACTCTCAAATCCTTGTGAAAGTCGTTTATCTTCCCCTCTACCACAGTTTCCTAGCAGAAAAATGGGGATAAAACACCACTTTTTGTGATAAAGAAATCAAAAGAAAGACATTGTTCAAATACAATGTATTGTGCTCTGGAACAGGAGTTAGTTTTTTGGACTACTCACAATGGATAACAATTATCTCAGACTCCAAGATCGAAAGATTTGATTTTCAGTGTATCAACAATGAAGTGAAAGCATTATTTTTGCCAGTGAACTTTATATGCCAGCAACGTTTTGATTAAATTTTAAAAAATTGTTCTAAATTCTAAAAACAGCTATATGAGTATTCAAGTATTGACCCAAGGCTTTACAGTGAAGTATAAAACTGCTTGCACTCATAGTTAAATGAACTCTGTAGATTGCTAGTGGCAAGCATGCATGAGAAAGAAATAAATAAAACAAATCACTTCCAAAGTTTTATAGCAATCATGTCAAGAGGGTGGTTCTGTGAGCTATTAGTTTGTGATGGTTTTATCTCATGTCTTTCTTATTTGTTTAGAAGGAACAGTTTAATAAGATAGAGAAATACAGTGTTTTCATGGCCCATGGAGCAGAGCTCCTCTGTCACTCCATAAGAAGTTCAACCGTGCATTCTCTGAGGAATGAGAGACTTAAATCAGTGAAAAGTGCTGGAAAAGAGCAGCACAAGCAAGGGAGATGTGGTAAACAGAGTAGCTATAGAGCGCAGGAGGGAGAAATGTACGTGGAGGAGCAGCTTCAGTGAGTCTTGATGTAGTGGGGAAGGAGTTTGAAGTGGTTTCTGTGTGAGACAAAGGGCAGTAGCATACATCCAATGCCTTGTTCCTCTCTTCTCAGCTCCCCTGTGCAGTAACATGAGGGGGCTTTCAGCTGCTGCTAAGATCATGAAGCAAAACTGCAGAGGAGGTTCACTGGAGGCCAGAGTGGGTGTATATAAAAGAAAGGACGGACAAATAATTATTTTAATTCTGCTTAGTTGCAGCAGGGAGATGTTTTCTACACAGCAGAGAGGGTGGTTTAGAGAGCCTTCAGGGTAAATGGCACTCGGTATTCACACAGGCCACACACAGGGATTGTGCATGCACATGCACACAAACACTTGCAAAATAAATCCTTTGCACAGGCTGTCTCGGCAAACATCTTAAAAACTTGCACTTCACCCTCCGTGCTAGAGGATGCTTTAGGACCTTTATGATTGTTGTTCAGGCAGCACTGCAGATGTTAAGAAACACAGCATGTAAAACAGAGAAAGAGATTGAACAAAATGGAAAGCACAAACTTTACATTAGAAATAAATATAGAATATGCTTGCTGTATATACAGAATGTTTCTAGGACAGGTGGGCTTCCAGGCATTTCAAGACAAGGGGGATATATCTCTGTCTGTTTCAATTTTTCCATGCAGATGCTACAGTGTGTCATCATTATCTCTACCCTGCAGGCGTTAAACTAGGCATACCATTGTGTCTGTGTGTGCTGTAACTAGAAAACTAAGTAAAGCAGAACAGCCTACTACTATGTCAATTGCGTATGAGGCAAGTAAAACTAACTGCAAGTAGGAAAGTCCCACAACTTTTCAAGGTTTTATCTGAGAGCCTGATCACTTTATTTGTAAAATTTTATTTTCTTTTTGGCTCTCGTGATCAAATGCTTTACCGGTCTTACCTGAAATAAGAGACACAGGAAAGTATTAGTCTGTATTACTCTTCTCATGCAATCTTGAGATCAGTAACTGTGGGTCAAGTGGGGCACAAGCTCTGTGTGTCTTCTGCATGTACCTCCCTGTCTACTGTTCCTCTGCTCTCTCAGAGTTTTGAACCTCTGGCTGCATGCTCTGTAGTCAGCACTTAGAAAAATAACAGGAAGGAATTTGTCAATAAAATGCATCTTTCTCTTTTCCAGAGCATTCTTCCTGAGAGCCCACACTCAGCTCTGGCCCATGTGGGATTTCATGCCTGAAACAGAGAACCCTTTCTAAACCAGAGCAGCCCACAGCTTTGCTGGAGACCAGGTGGCAGAGCGCTTGACACAGGAACATCAGCCTGACTTTCCCACCTTCCAAGTGAGGGGAAGAGCTGTTGATTATTCTGGATGGGGCTGTTGCAACTAATAAGCAGGAGGTAGTAGTAAAACCAGGACTTTAATCTTGTTTCCATACCTCAGTTCAATACCACAACTTCTGAGGATGAGGTCTTGCACTATTTCCCCCCTTTATCATTATTTAATTTACATCAAATGTATATATCACTCTTTAAACAAAAATTTGACTGTGGAAATTTTGCCAAAGTAAGTGATTTAAGGATGTTACCTTTTCGTTGCAATGATTTGTTGTGACTGGTGCTGCAGAATGAATCAAAGACTGCATGGCAAGATGGTCACCAAGCAACGGTTCATTGCTTGGCTCTGCCAGCTGGGTGTTAATGATGTTTCCTTCTCCCAGAGGTTACAGAGCCCTCTGGTAGTTGGAAGGTGATCAGGAGGTTAAAACAGAGCCTATAAAGCAGAGAAGTCATTAGAATGCTGAGTAAATGGTTGAATTCTAAGAAAATCTGCAAGTCTGGGTGTCATCTGCTGAAAAAAAACCCAAACAAAACCAAAGAAACAGGGAAGACTGTAGTTTAGGTAGCTGGTTGCAATAAGCAGATAGGAAACTACTTCCGTTCAAGCTAAAGAAACAAAAAGTTGGAACAATGTGGACCTCCAGAACTGTTTGTGACCACTTCACAACTGTCTTGTGGATGTCAAAGGCCAGATTTACTTTCTGTATCTCTTCCTCTGCTGTAAGTACAGGAAGAATTAGTCTTATAAATAAGCATTCATCCTATAATGTCTGTGTAAATAGGTTGTGCCATTATTCAGTTCATACACATTTAAAAGAGGAAAAGAAAAAATACTCAAATTGAAATTTCTGAAAGAGGTGTGATTTTTAGAGGGGGGGAGAGATATACACCTAATGTACATGTGATGTATGTGCTTATTTTTTTTGTCTCATGATCCAAGCAGACAAATTTTGCTAAATTATTATCAACAGAGAATTAGTGTTAGAGACAAGAATAGACTGTGCAAGAAGGTGTCACTAACACTCTGGAGTAACTCATAGTAGATGTAGTTATTCCACATGTCTGCTCAGCCACACTGAGTAATGTATTAGTAGTAATGTATAGGTTCTACCTGGCCGCCCAGATGACCAGAGAGCTTCAGCCGTGACAGTGATAGACTGTTCCCAACCAACTGAAGAAAAACAGTAAAACATTCAAACTATTAATTTTCTTTAAAGTTCATGATGTCTGTATTGTTTCTAAATGTAAATAATGCCCCAAGAGTACATAAGGCACCACTCCATTATTTGGTATCCTTTCTGACTGCATCCAGTAGAGTCTCTCCTTGAATGGAATCCATGTAACAATTAGAGTGGGATATGAGTTTGATACACCGCCAATATAGCTATATGTTTCTTTTAAATTAGTAAGGGTTGATGTTCCCCTTTCTGTTTACAAGTGATACACTGCAGGTAATGGCAGAGCTAGTCTCTCCACCTAGGTCTCACTTTGCTGAGCTGGATCCTAGAAAGGACTGAGAGAAATTAAGTCGTAGTATTCCTCCTCCACAATAACGTCCACATAGTTTTGGGTAATATCCAAGGGATATTTGTTCTGTTTCGGTTTTCGCTTTGGCTTTTTTTCCTCTTGCTTTAGCTGTTGTTTGAGAAGTAAGAATCTGCCTGACCGCTTAACAAAATAAGTGCAAAACTTTGCTTAGGTTTCAGAAACTTCATTCAGTTTCCAAGCTTCCTTCCATCTGACTCTTACCAGGTTATACTGAAATCTGTGTGGATTCACCACTTGCTGCCTGAGCGCTCTTGAAATGAAATTCCAGAACTTCACCAAAGCCACAGAGGATATACTCACCATAAGTGTTCAATAGTGGAGACTTAAAGTTATTGCAATTAAACGGGGATAGAAAGAAGTAGGAGATGCTCCTTTGCTAGAGATTGGCAGAGAAGCAGATGGCTAGAGTAGCCGGGGTGGTAGAACCTCTTGTTTAGTAAAAGAAGAAAAAATGTCAAATTTGTTGATTCTTTACGAATGACATAACGATGCAATGCATTCCGGAGGTTATGAGATTCATGACCAAATTAGATAAACACTTTCAAAACAGTCAGCCACCAGAGAAAGTAGAAGATACCCTTCTTAGTAAGGGTCATGGAGTTGAAGTTAGTGGAAGAAACAGCAAGAAGGGAGAGACAGTAGATACAAGAAGGCAGAACATCACTCAAAGTTCAAGTAAGAGACACCTTTAAAAAAAAAAAAAAAAGCTTGCCAAATAATTGTTTTTAAAGTTCTCTTTTTAAAGTTCTGAAATTTTCAGGTTGTTTCCTCAATGTATATTGCCTCATGCAACTGAATGTGTTCTGTTAGAAACTTATGAAATATCTGCAATAAAAGTAACAGTTTTCAGCAATTTTCACACCTCGTTTCTAGCCTGTAAATGAGCCTATCTTGCCAAAAACATTGTTTTATTTTGTGAGTGTTTTAAAAAGGGGCTTTGCTAATGGAAAAATATCTCCTTTCCAGGAAAACTGAAGGTCATCTGAACAGAAATTACTTCTGAAATTAGAAAGGTTAGCACAGCACAAGAGCTTTAGCTGGGAGAATTAGTAAGAAACTCATGTGATTTCTCCATGCACAAAGTCTCAAACTTTCATTCCTCAGCTAATTAGCACAAAACAGAAATTTTCCACACTGAAAAGCAATAGTACCAACATTGCAAAACAATGTAACTTACAGAATTGCTGCAACAGATTGGACCCAAGTCCACTTAGCCCCACAGACAGTCTTGAAAAGTGTCTGTTATATTTACGGTGAGAATAGTGTGACTGTTCCTACTGTACATTGCCCAACCTCCAGTAGCCAATGTTTGAGACATTCATATCTCAAGCCTCCAAGTTCCACAGCTTGAAGGTGTGGAGAAAGTCAGTAGTTCTTCTGTTAGTATTAAGTCTGTGTGTGATAATTGCACTGCATGTCTGTGTTGCTAATTTCATTAGATCCTTCTTTATGCCTCTTCACTACAGTAATAATTTCATCAACCTCTATGATTCATTTCCCCTTCCTTCATCCTCCCTCAGTTCTCACTTCCCAAACTGAAGAATCATTTTTACTCATCTTTTCCTGTATGACCATTGTTTTATACTGCTCTTCATTCTTGTTACCCTTCTCTGTTTTTTTTCCCTATTGTCAACTCCAGATACATAATAGATTTCTATAGTGTAACACTTGTTATGTTGTCTGGATGATGATCTGAGAGTAAAACTTCAGAATTTAAATCCTAATTAAATTAAATTAATTAAATTACATTTTCAAGCAGCCATCACAAATAAATGCACCATGCAAACACTGTGCAGTGCTCAAGCAGGGAGTGGCTGTTTGGTAAATGTTAATACCAGTACTCATGCTCTGCCTAAGGAATGAAAAACAAATTATTGTAGCTGATAACATGGAACAGTAAGAAATACTTTCAGTCCTAAATTGCACTAACATTGACAGTTTGTCACTAGATGTTTGCAGAGTTTTGTAACTATAAATTATAGCTTTCACAATATTTCCAGGTGAGAATAGTTTTATCACATATAGAAAGATGGAAGGAGAGGCTGAAATTCCAAAATCGATGCAGTAAGAAATTAATGGAAAATTCTTCAACACAACTTTTACCAGTTGTAATTGTAAGGGTTTATAGTTGATAGTTTATAGTTGATAATAAAGATTTATAGTTGATGCCTCTATATCACAAACAAGCTAAGCTTTTGACTAGTATATTTATAATATCAGACTTTCTCTATTTTTTTAAATATAATCTTACTAATAAAACACCATTACAGGCAAGAGTTCACACCCCTGATAATTTACATCAATCCCAAGAAGATAGCAGTACATAAGAATACAATTTCAGGGATAAATTCACTGAAAACAAAACCTAAAATTCTATCTAGTTTTTCTTGAATGAGATCAGCAGTGATAGAGGAGCTGCTACTAAAATAAATTCTAAGGCAAATGCCTTTAAGGAATAATGTAGGAAACGTGTAGCTGTAATTAGATCTGGAGATACTTTCCTCTTCTTCATATTCACCTGAGCCATACATATAAAATATATTTTCCACTCAGTTTTAGTCATTTCAAACCAATAGTGTGGGTAAGGTTACCTTTTTTTTTTTTTTTTTTTTTTTTAAGATTAATAGTATTGACATCACTGATGATAGAGATATCAGCATTTCCACACTAACTGAACATCTCTGAAGGCTATGAAATGACTGAACATGGTATGCACCCTAATGGATTTTTTCTAAACTAAACCAAACTTTCACACTTAGGCAGCAGACTAGGGTAAAGATGAAGCAGAAAAGGCCAGGCAAAGATAGCATTATCTTTGACATGATCTGTTAAAAAGAAATATCACCTGCCTGCATTCTCCTTTATCCCCCCAACACACATATTCCCTACCCCAAAACACAACTGTGTCATCCTGTAACTTGAAACCAATACTTTAAAGCGGTTCAGTGTTGTGTAAATTACAGTCTGCTACACAAATAATTTGCCCTGAAATGTTTATCAGCTCTGTGACATAGCTGCTTCCATTTATAGCTTATAAACTGTTTTTTACTGGTTCCTTCACATCTGATAACATGGCTTGAAACAGGTGGTGAAAATGTTAGGCAATTATGAGAGTCTCTGTTTGCATGTGTGTGGTCTCTTGGTTTGCAAGGCCACTGACCACATACAAAGGCACTCTAAAAGTCCCAGAGTTAGATTATCAGCCTCTGTTGTTGAGTACTGCCCAAGCAGCAGCTGGAGTGTTTCTGGACTGTAAACAGCTTTGCTGAAGGATTAAAGGTTCAGAATTATGAAAACCTACATTTAAGAACAAAATTTACTCAAAGTAAATCACAAAATATTTTTAAATCTTATATATCTATAAGTAGTGTGGCTGGTAACTGTGCAGTATTCCACTGTAAAGTTGGTTTCTTAGTAAGGCTTAGAAAGTGGTATGATGACCAAGTCAGGAATGGCTATTTTTGTTGCATGTTACCATTGCACCTTTAGAGACTTAGCAGCAAACCTTGCTGGAATAAGTTGGCTTTCCAGAGATAAATTAGTAAGGGTTGTTTAATTTTCTCTGCACTTTTATCATGAAAATGTCCTCCAGGAGATTCCTTGCAAATTCTTCTTACTCAGTTAGAAATATCCCTTTAGAGGCAGAATACTGTTAAATTCAGGATTCAGATTTTTATTTTAGCAAAGCAAGAATAAAGTGTGATTAGTAGTCTCTAATCAAGAAAGGACCAAACTAATGGTAAAATCTTGCAAATTATTACTGACAGATATAAAGCCCTTTAGACAGAGTGAAGGCTTTCTGTAATTTGAAATGCTTTCAAATTTTAATGCCATTATTGCTAAGAACTTGTTTACCTCGGAAGGTGTAAGTGCTGCAGGATTGTTTCTCGCCAATGGGTATAGTCCAGCTCAGCATATTTTTCACTACTACATTTGGGTGTGATAGGTGCTATTTGCCATTATGCAGAAACAAAAATAACTTCGAATATTTGCCCTACAGCCACAATAGAGTTGCACATCTTGGATTTCAGCAGCCATTAAAATAACCTTTGTAGAACTGAAGGAACAAAGAAGTAATAGAGAGGATATTCTACAGATGGTGCAGTCTTGCATTACTCCCATCACATCCCATTACTCCCATCACATCCCTTCCCAACATACCTGTATTTATCCCGGTCTCCTTCCCATAACCTCCAGAAAGAAAACATGCGCTCTACTCCAGGATTTTAAGAACAATGGGCTCTCTTCCATCTACAATACATTTACTTTTGAGGAGAATTCAACAACAGGTCTATGCAGTTTATATTTTATCAAAATTCTTCCAGTACCTGTTGCCAGTACTATTGACTGAGTTGGGAAAAAGGTAGCAGGTCTGTACATAAAAAATGCATGAGCCATAATCATTTTGAAGGAAGCATGTATCAGAAAGATTAACTGCATGGCCTTCACAGAATTCCTTTGGGACCCAGTAAAGTTCAGTATAACCTGAGATCATTATACTCAAGTTCCTAAGGACTAATTCTGCTTTTTGATTTTCCTTTCTTGCAACTTTTGTTGCAAATAGTCCTGAAAATTAGTCAGTATATGACAATAAACATAATTCTGTGTTCTTGTGTGAAATTCCGGGCAAGAAAGGCGTGCCTGCTGCTCACACTTAAATATTTCAGAATAACTGTAAATATCAGTTTTCAGCTGTTTGGCCATGAAATTATTTTTAATGAGCTAACTCTGCAAACTCGTTTTTTGTTACATCTATATCCCAGTATCAACTTGGTATGTTTTTCTATTTGTCTGACTTTATAAAAGCGGACGTGTCCAAATAAAGGAAGAGGTTTTGAATGGCCTATGGTTGTTTACTTAGCAAGAATTTTTTCAATTTGTACTGTTCTGACACTTTCAGCATGAGCTTATACTGGAGTTTTAGCTTGCCCTTTCAAAATACAGTTTAGAAAAAATAAATTTTTCGTTTTCTTATTGTTACTGACACAAAAATGTGTTATATTTCATTTCATACCCATGTCAAACAGTGTCTATCAAAAAATTTTAAGATTGCAAAATCACATGTCCAGAAATTAGTAAGTGGCAGAATTAAGATAGTCTGTCAACTCAAGTTGTGTCCCTCTGGGAATACTTTGAAAAGTTGTCAAGAAAATGATCATTTATTTTTCCACTAGACCCTCAACTTCAGCAGTGCACACAACAGATATTCAGTGAATGCAACACCTGGTGAAAATTTTAGAAGTCCACAGCTCTTAATGATAACAAAATCCCTTTTTATTTCCAGTCTCCATTGTTTGCATGCTGGAAAGGCTTTTTTCATTGAAGCTTTTCTTAAGAAATTTCAATTTGCAGTGCACACTTGAATGGGAAATTTCAGTTCAAGTAATTAGTTTATCAGTGTCAGAAAATGACTGAAAATAGAGGCTTATAACAGAAAGTGTTAGACTACTTCCTCTGCTTGTGCTATCATCACAGCAGTAATTATGTGTTCTTAAAGGATCAAATTCATTAATACAATTTAAGGTAACTGATACAATGGACTATGGAGGCTTTGCAAAGCAGGTTGTAGTTGTGGAGTATCCCCATGACAGTTCATGATGCAAACACGTCCCTGTTCAGGAAAGTAGAGGGAAACAGCAGAGACAAATGTGGCCTAACCCAAGCTTCTTTTCCTCCTTGCTGCTGGGGATTGTGTATGCTGAAGGCTCCAGAGGAAAACAGAGATTTACAAAGGTTTGATGTTAAATGAGTGTGTCTACCTAAGGGTTCCTGTGTAGTAGGGCTGAAGGTGACACATGGAAGGACTGTGCCATTGATCCTCCCAGTAACTTTCCTCATGACCTTTTTGTCATGACTTCTCTGCTTCCTTTGATACCCAGTTTGGGAGAAGCTGAAATATAAACCAGCAATGTTTATATTGACATGCACTTCTATCTACTATGATTTCATTTTTGAAGTTTTCACTATTGTGCAACAGAAGCTGTTTAGTCAGTGGTATAAATTGTAACTGACTTCTTAATGTTAAACACAAAATTTTCTGCAGACATCTTAGCTAACACTGAAGCTTAGCCAAGTAAGATGGCCCCTAAATAAAAAAAAAAAAAAAAAAAAAAAAAGACAGCATTTTCAGCAAAGTTACAACATTAACATAAGAAGAAAAATGTTATTGAAATCTTTTGCTTGATTTTTACCTTTCAATCAATGGGCTACATTTGGGCTAAGGTTTCAAGCTTTCTTTGAAATTAGGGGCAATAACGTTTATAAATGAAGCAGAGGATTGTCACATATTTGCAGGCTACAAGGATCTGGGACAGAAAAAGAGCCATCCAATATTGTGAAGCTTGCAGTGCAGTGCAACTGTTCCTTAAGTTCAGTTGTCACCCCTCACATTGTGGCTACACAATTGTAAAAGCTGCTTTGAAATCTCCATGAGTGTGTGTTTTTAGGCACTATGAACTGGTGGAGTACCTATGGAAAACAGACAAATTGAGATGTATCCAATATGGAACAGATTGTAGAGTTACTAGTGAGGGCATTATAGGCTTAACTTTCCTAAAGAGAGGATTCTTTGGGGGGAAAAATGAAACAAAACCAACCAACCAACCAACAACAAAAAACCCTCCCTGCAGTAAAGAAGCAGAGCTTGTCTTCCTTTTCCACCTATAGGACCTCACTCATGAGATGAGTAGTAGAGTGATTGATGTGTAGCCATAGTGTATAGCCAAGTTTGTCCTAAAAGCTGCATTGGTATAGGTTGCCCTCTGTGGAAAATGATGGTGTGGAACTGGTTTCTGTGGAGATCCCAACTTGCATCAGAAGATCAGTATAAAAATGTTGTGTGGTATTCAGAAAATTACAGTGATCTGTAGGAGGAAGGAGGGGGTTCTTGAGTGTTTAGGGTTTTTTTTCCTTTCCTTTTCTTTTTGAGCCAGTTCTATCATCTGCTTCAGAACTTCAGCTTGGGAAATGAAGCCTAGCCATAGTTTACATAACTGTATAAATAATGCCAGCTGTAGAAGCAGTCACACAACATTGACAGCAATGGATAAAAATACATAAAAACTCAATTGCTAAAACATTGCCTTTTAAGTACAGTAAATCAATGAACATAAGTTCTCTGAAATACTGAGTTGAAATACGAATGTTTATAAAATATGGGGCTCCCAAGCAGATGGGCTAAGGGCTGCTTGGCAATTTGCATGTAAAAGCAAAAACTTCCCAAATGGCCACTGTTCTGGATCCTTTTACATTTAGGCTGCAAACAGGCGCTACCATTATCCAGGTATGTAGAACTGCTAACCTATCACAACTTCACATGAGGTTAGTGGGAACTGCAAGGCTTTACCATTTTGAAAATCAAGACAAATGCCTCATTCGTTGCCCATAAATATATAACTGCTTAATTCCTTTTGCCTTTTTGTTTTAGAATTGTCATTAATAATCAAGTTTGTTAAACTTCATTTTCTGTTCTAGTAACATTAAGGGAAATAAGAGAGCATTCTTTCTGCAATTTGAACTGCTTGTATATTGACAGCAAGTAATGAATGGAGAACATTTACAATCTTGGTCATTCATGTGTACTTTCAAATTGTGTGCTATTATGAAAAATTAGACATATAAAGTCCTTTATCATTGTCTGGTCTTTTTTTCCTGCACACACAGTCCTCTGTTTATGACTGTAAGGCATAGTGCAGGTTACTCCAGAAAATTAAAGGAGGGACCATTTGTCCAGGTAGCTGGCATTCTTGTCTGCTCTACTGCTTCTTTACAGCCCAGGAACTGAGTTTGCTGGTATGGCCATGTTGTTTCTGTTGCTGTCCACTAAAATATTTTGGAGTCAGTCAGCATGGTGAAAACACGAATTAGCCAACCAGCTACATTCAGCGAATATACAAGTGATCAGGCCTCAAAATACAGAATTTGCTTTTGTATAGGAGCTTGGGACTCTGCCAGACTCATAAGACCTGAGAATGCAAGTATTCCAAGAGGGCAGGCAAACACAAAGGGTCAAGGTTGCAAGCCCTCCTACTCCCCAACATCATTAAAGAGCGAAAATCAACAATAGAATTGAACTTGCAAGTAGATATACATGAAAATAAATATTGCCTGCCCACTTTTGCAACTCATTCCTTCCACCTTGCGAGAGTATTGTTCTAACACATGAATAAAATTAAACTAAATTCTTACAGATCTTTAAACCTTTATTTAAGCATTTTTTCAAAAAAGCAGAGAAAATGATAAGTGGTTAGCAACACTCAAAGATCTGCTCTTCAGCTCAGTACCTATCATCACATATTTTGTGATATAGCTTAAATATTTGCCTCCTAATTTGGCATCTGGTTTTCTCAAATAATTACCCTTTACTGCTCTCACTGATAGCTACAAATGGGATGCAGTCATGGAATGCAGTGCATCTCAGTATTGGGGGAGTTTAAGATTTACTTTCTATAGTCTTATAAAATAACACCTATATTATGTTAGTGCTCTTCCCCATTCTCTGCCTTACCTCAGCCATGTGTTCCTGGCCATCTAAATACTCACCAGAAATGTGAGTAGAGCAGATCTTGTTTCCAATGAATGACATTTTTATTTGTATGAATTTGCAGGGGGTTTCTGTTTAGCCTGCTAATGGATAGAATTATGGAGTTCTTTTTTAATGCTTGGTCATGCAAAAGATTACACATAGAGACAGACAGAGCAGCTCTTTCTGTTTTCTTCTACCAATCTAACACACTTCATACCTGTATTAAAATTAGTTTTGTGGCTTTTTTCCATTTTTTCATTTAGGGCTATTTATGCAACATGTAGTTCACAACTTTATTGAAACAGAGCAGAATTGTTGTGAGTTTTGAATAAAGAGACTCTACAGAAGGCTGCACAGGAACGTATCATCCTCGTCTTGCCCAGTGTTCAGTTTTACAGTTCAATGTACTGATAGATTTCAAGGTAAGAAAGGACTATTTTGCTCACTTAGTCTCACCCTGCAGCTATTACAGGACAGAGCACTTTTTTCGAGGCCCAGATCCACAACTTTTTCTTAATGTAACAGGAGCTAAGCAACCTCAAAAACCTGTGGGAAGCCTGTAGAATTTATTGGAAATTAGTTTTGCCTAAAACATGAGGTTCTATTAATGGTAGATTTAATCTGCTACATTGAACCTGAATTTCAAGAACAATGCAAATGTGCAAAGACCAAAAGGTTTCCATTAGGGAATAATAATAATAAGATGCAAAACTATCCACAGTTCAATTCTGATTGCATAGAGAGTGACTGGAAGTTTTTATCACCGACTGTACAAGTAGAGAATTGGCAGATTCCCTCTAACCTCAAAGGCAAACTGCAAAAAAGCCCCAAGTAGCAACTTCACCAAGTTTTAGTAGAGTAGCTCTCAGATGTCTGGTAAAAAAATTCCTTAAATTTTAAATGATCTACACAAAAAAATGGATTGAAGTGTTTTGGCTGGACAGTTTGACTTGACTTTTTGTTTACTCTGGAGTCAAGCAAGCTTTCAACCTATAAGATACTGAGTTTCTCACACTCTTGGGATCAAATTTATATGAAAAGTTAACACGGCAAAAAAAATAAGAGCAGTCCCTTACTGAAGTTAGTATTAACAAACCAAACCAAACAAATAAACAAACAAAAACCCCACAAACCTTAAATTTTCTTCATTTTTGGGAAGGTCTTTTTTTCCCCAGTTTTTATGTTTTGGGACTCAAGAGTATATAGGAAACAGAATGCTGTCAGCAATGTACACCAAGGAAGTCTCACAAACACTAGTTCAGCACAGGATAATATCAGAGCTGGAAAAGAAGCTGTGTTCCCTTTTCAAAGTTAAAAAAAAAAAAATTTTCATCTCATGGTAGGACAAACAAAGATTATGCACATGTTCACAGGAACTTTAGGTGTTTGTCATGAAAACAGAATTTAAAAGAACAGAGGTTTTTACACCAGAACAGTGGCTGAGCCCAGGAGACTTGGACAGAGCCAAGGTTCAAGTCCTCCATCTGAACAAGGGAGAACAGGCTGATTTCACACATTGTAGGTGAGTTTCCTGAACGTTATACTCCAGTAGTGCGTTTCTGTGTGACTTGAAATTCCTTTTTTTTTTTTTTTTCAGAACTGGCATACATTTGAAAATTTCATGTTTTGTAATTTTTTTAAAGACAAAACAGCTCACCTGAAAACATCTGACTAGTTCTAATGAATGTATGTTTTATCTAAAGCTTCAATCTATTGATTGATGTCTGTTGAGTCTTAATATTGTTAATGTCCTTTCATTAGATATTCTGTTCATGTTAAAGGATCCCATAGCTTAATTACAAAACTTGTGCCCCAGTGCTCCAGCCACTTCGATTGGCTTTTAGTCAAATGAAGATGTAGTTTTAGCCAGTATTACAATTGGTATATCTAATTTGCCTTAAGGCTGTACGTGAACAAGTGCTTTTACAGTAAGCAGAAAAGTGCTATTTCATCAATCTTCTGTTTTATCATGAAACCTAAAATCTATTTTAATGCACTTTCTTTTCAGAACAGTTCAAGTTCTATAGAGTCATTAGACATTTGAATTAAGGGGTATATGAAAAGGCCTTGTCATTCAATTCATTAACTTCAGGAGAGGGAGGCCATATCTTCTGTTTATATTCAAGGAAATGAATGTCAAAGATTGCCATGTGTGTGGTGTAAATAAGAAAGGCCACCAGTGGAGAGCTTCCATTTTTGTGATGAGAACATAAAAGTCAGTTGCTTCTGTTCCAGAGGTGATATTTTACTTAGACGTCTGCTCTGTTTGCAGAAAGGAGGCGAAACATCTTTTGTTATTGATTTGCAGACTGAGAGGGTTCAGACATCAATTAAGTTTAAGCCTTTTGAAAGTCCTTCTGTAAACCTTCATCTTTTAATGATAGACTGAACAGTTCTTTGTAAAAATACAATTTAGTTGAGAGACAGAGGGAATAAAGCAAATAGAGGGTGTGGGTTATCATGAGAATAATTACACTACATCCCTGGAGCATTTTGCTGCTTGTCATTAATATTCCTAGACTATAATTCTACTATGAAAACTTTGCCATGGGGAATTATATCATGCTATTCTAAATTCTTAACCATAGAAGAATGCAATTTTTGTGTATATTTACTGGGGGGAAAAAAAAAACATGATGAATCTGGCCATTTAGAGTGACCAAAGGTGACAGGATTTTAAAGGAATTAATTTAAGGGATTTTGCATGCTCCATTCTTCTTGACATCTTCAAGACAAGTTCCTTATTCTTTGGAGTAATTTTTGGATGAATAAAAGCAAAGTCAGGTCTGAATATTAGGATTTTTATTATAATTATGTGGCTCAAATAGCTTTGAAAATGAAGCTAAAAGCATTATATGTGGTTACTATATACACCACCATCATTCAAATGATCTATAGAGAAAAAATTTTTCTATAGAATACATTTTAATCTCTGAACTCATGTTTAATGCCTAAATTGTCATAATTTACAAGGAAGTGGTAGATGCTGGCTTGTGTTTGTTTGAACACAGACTTTAAAGTCCAAGAATGAGCAGCCATCCAAGACATGTAAGCAATAATTTATAAGAATACTTGAATTTCAACTCAATTACTGCATCAGTCATCCTAAGAACAAAAGCACCAGTTTGGATTTTTTTCTATGCTGTGACAATATTCTCTGCAGCCATACCTAACTCCACTATCAGTATCAGGACTACAAGTTACTTTAACAGCAGTTGTGTAACCAGTATGTTCTCCATGTCCCTGTTACTAATTCCATAACCAATACTGAGATCAGCCTGGCTTTTTCATTACTTGAATTTCTTGAACCTTTGAACAATGAGTGTAAGATTCTATGAAAATAAACAGTTTTATTACTGTTGCAATTGATAAGGTGCAACATAATCTAAACTCAAGCTCTTTAAAATTTCCCTCTTTGCACTTGATACAATTCTTTATGTTGTTATGATACACAAAGAAATCCATTATACTGTAAAGAATATTGATGGATGAAACTATCTGGAAAAGATTATTTAATTCCCAGATATTTTATTCTGCTCATATTTCCTAATGTAAATGGTTGAGTTGAGTAAGGAAACACAAAATACATAGGGAAGGCCCCTTAAAAAAATACATGGTGAAACATTTGATGTTGCAAAAGGGGAATGGGCTAGAATAAAAAAATAAAATGGGTCCCTGTGACAATGACTGCTGATGCCTTGACAACTGCTTCCATTTTCTAATTTTGTGTGTTTAAGCATAAGGTATCTCACTTGGTATTTTTGATACAACTCAATAGAAATTTGACATTTGTATACTTTTATTCTGTGATGAACCCATAGCAATGTACGTGTGACAGGCAGTTAGTAATATGTTCTGCTAAACTATCTGGCCTAAACAAAGACAGCTGCATCAGTAGATGACCTGCTGCAGTAAACTCACAACTGTGTGTTTAAAAGAGACGATTTGTTTGACATCTTTAAAAGTGATGAATATCACTTAACGAAACCAAAGAAGTTCAGAGTGTCATGCTTAACAAACTTATAGAAAACACTTGCATCTTCTTTTTGAGATGTTTTGTAAATGTTCTTCAAAAAAGATAGCAGCAGAAAAATATTTTAACATTTTCTTTACTAGAGTGCTCTCACTACTCACTGTATGCAAATCATACATAAAATCCTTCACTTCACCATCATTATGAACCAGATTTTTCCTTCAGTTGCAAGTCACATTCTCAATTCAAAAAGTAAATAATTCTTTACGTCAACATGTGTCTGACCCTAAAATTTTGGGAAGATTCTAGAGTTATACTTAGGTACTTTATCTTGGCAAGAGGGTTCCAGTGGCTAAAGTGATGGGAAGCAAAATGGTTATAAATGACTCCCACTATAATACCAAATAAACACCACTGACTTTGCCATTCATCTTCTTGTATGGGCTTTTTATAACCTTGAAAAGTCATTTCTTAGAGAATTGAATATATCAGTGTACACTGACACACTTTTAAATATTTCATTGAACTTAATTTTATAATAAATTTCAACAACTGAGAAACACATCCTGCCTTTCTGGATATATGATTGCAGTATATGCAAACCAAGAAATAAATATTGCATGGATTAAATTAATATTCTGATTGTAAAACTACCACACAGATTTCCCCTTAGGAAATTCTCCTTTTATGAAAAAAAAACAAAGCTGCCTGAATTTTCTCTGCAAAAGGACAAGCAAACAGAAGTGTTTGGATTGCACATAAAATAGATGGTAAATGTAAGTGGATTTTCTGAATTTCCCAGGATTTTTACCACTGATTAAACTGGTACTGGCTCTACAGCGCTGGACAGCAAGGTAGATAGATAACCCATTGACTTATGCAACAATAGCATGTTACCTGAGGTCTAACTACAGAGTGTCGTATTATTAATGACAGTGCAGGTGGCAGAATATTCTGCTCTGAAGTTGTCAAGTTGTTTTGCAATGTTGAAAGTGAGGATAAACATTTTAATTTGTAATCTAAGTTTAACATGGAAATAATGGAGAAAGAATTAGCAAGGCATGCTTTAATACACCAGTCATTCTGCATACTTTCCTATTTCCTCCTTTTCCACTCAGCAGTGCAATTGAAAATGCTTAACTAAGTCTGAGTTTGGCTTTTAAATGTCAAATAAGTTTCATAGCAGATTGTGCAATGTATGGACAGTTCATGAGCTGGTTTCTTAAAGCTTTAACATTGGCTTTTAGTTTTGTGACCCAAACAAAAAGGGATTAAAGGTTGTGATTCTATTTCCAGCTTTTTAAAGTGGGTTGGAGGGCTCCTCCTTTGGAGCCATTTCTAGTTACTGTCTGTTAATACTGCAATGTGAATACTGCTGAGGATTGGTCTCAACTGGCCTTCAAGTTCACAGTCTACATTGCAATTGCTTGACACTCTTTCTTTCCTTCAAGGATTATTTTTATTTAATTGGTAAAATCCCACAAACTAACCATTTCAAAGGAAGAGATATTTCTAATATGGAACAGCAAATTCATCCATAAAAATGGAATAAAACCAGCCTCGTATGTCCAGAGGAACCTGAGAATTGTTCAGGATGAAAGTAACTTGCAGGCTTCACACTGCAATATTTTGCTTCTTTCATTCAAAGGAAAGGAAAAAGGCAGCATGGAGAAGAATTAAACAGAGTCACTCTGTCTCTGCACACTTAGAAAGTGCAGGGCAAGGTAATTACCTAGAAAGGCCCAGATGTGTCTAGAAATAAAGCATGACAGATCCTGGACACACTTAATATAATACAACTGTATTTTATGTTTTACTCATGAGCGAGCTGTGTCATACTCAGTCACCTAAAGAAAATTAAATGGTTAGTACTTGGTGGAAAAAAACTGTTAGAGACTGTCTTGCAGGCTCAGAGAAGGTAAAGTCCTGCTGTCTGGTTATTTTGAATCTGGACAACAAACTCCTGTTTTACCAGCAAAGAAAGATCAGTTCACTACAAACACAAGGACCAGCATGCTATCAGCTGGGAAATCACCAACTGTTTGTGTGTTGAAAGGGTTTTGGGATGTTTTCAAAAACCTGTGAGTTCTGCCTTTCTACTCCAGCCTCAGTAAGTCCAGTGGCACACTCTACCTACTATGCAGAAGTCATCCATGGAATAAGATCAGAGTCACATGTTTACATACATGGTCTAAAAAACATAACTGAAAAATTTCATTTAAATTTAGGTGAATATGGTTATTGTGATCATTACCTCCAAAAAATAATCCAGAAACTGTCACATATGGAAAACTGATTCTGATGTTTGTGTTTACACAGGGAAAATTCTGTATATGCATTCCCTAAAAAATCAGTTATAAATCATCATTATATCTCATCAGGAAGCATTCCTCAATCTTTTGAAACTTGTGAGTGAGACCACCATTTTTGTAGTTCTCAGTATGACAAACTTGTGTTTAGCCAGACAGACCATTTTAAGCACTCAAGTTCACAAACCATCTATGAAATGTAATGAAGAAGAGGAATGCCTGCATCTAATGCCTTGGAGGCAAGAGAGAAAATTGTTGTCTGTATTGAAATTATTATAAATAAAAGATGTGTATCATTATAGTTGGTCTTAAATGCAGTGACAGCAATGCAGCGATTCTATCTTGAGTCTGCATTATTTCTGCAAGGCGCTGTAGCTGGAGTCTTGCCACTGGGAAATCTCCCAGCAGTTCATATGGCTACTGTTTTACTTTGCTTGGCTCAAAAGAAAGGAAAAAACTGTGTGGAAAAATCATGGGTTGTGGCAGGAACTGTGGTGCCTCTGCAAACTCATGATGTGCAAGGCCAGGCAATTACCTAGAAAAGCTGAGAAACATCTACCAATAAAGCATGGCAGCTCCTGGACATGCCCAGTGTAGGAGCTGCCTTGTACGTGCAGGCCAGCTATGTAGTAGGTAACTGTTAACTTGAGAGAATAGGACACATGTTTCATGTGGTGATGGTACAAGAGCCTCTGATCACTGTTGGTTTCCAGCTGCAATATCACAAAGAAGTCAAAAGAAAGAGGAGACTGTTAACCATATTAGAAGCAGAGATATCACTGTGCGTACAGTAGTCCACAACATAATGTCAGAGATACCACAGACAGAGTTTTAATGAGATATCATAGATGTTGGATGCAATCTAGCTCCAAGTCACATTGTCCATGTCATCTGGTTCTCAAGACTTAGTTAATATCTTTTCTTGATGTTGTAAGGACTCACACTCTTAAGATAGTACCTATGGCCTAGGCTTAGACTCTTGTCTATTTTGGAGAGTTTCAGCTCAGCAGAATACCTCGTCCTGGTTTTCTCTGTTTAGACTGCTTCTAGTCTCTAGCCTAGATAGTTGGTAATGAACAAGTATCTTCCATGACAATGGATGTCTGTTGCATAGGAATGTAATTATCAGGTGAATTTTCTTTTTTGTCCCATTTGTCTCATAAGCACCATATAATCAACAGTGTCAAAGGCCAAGGAAATACAGTAATTTGAGCATAGAGATGTTTTTCTTCCCCAAAAGCTGTAAATGGTTTTCTGTCAGCTCAGTTTGTTCCTAGTCTGATCTGAAGCCTAACTAATGCAACCAATATGGTAACATCCTAGTCATCCCTTCCAAAGGAATTTGGGCAAAAAAGGGAGCTTGCCATAGAATAGAAGCTGTGAAGTTCACTGGTGTTATATGCGAGCTTTTCCAGACATTCCAGATCTATGGGGTAACACACATCG